>NC_092632.1:11802349-12102349 GCF_039555335.1 Amphiura filiformis
TTTTAATTTATTATCACATAGTTTTACCTCCAAATTCATGAAACAAAGGGAACAATTCAAGGAGAGGCGAAAACATTTCCTTCCATGTATACTGAATACGAGCCAATAAGATTTTCCTGCAACTTTACTGTAATCTTTGGTTACAGTACTCGGTGACATCAATTTTAGGGTCATTAAAACAGTTGGAGAAAGCTTGTATTCGCCTGCTCCGCAGCCGACTGATAATGATGATGATGGTGACAAAAAATCTGCAAGCTTTGGAAGTCAAAACAAAATGCTGGTTATCAGTGGCGTAGCCGAACTTTCTTGATTAAAGTAAAAGTGGCACAATCGTGATTTTACCCTTTCGTTGTTAACTAAACAAGCAAATCGAACAGAACAAACGGTATTTGAGAGCTAAGACTACGCCCTTGACGTTGATGTAAGCATCATGTCACAATGGTATTGTCTACTCGCCAAAGAGGGCGCTTTTCACTTTCACAATTTTTTTTGAGATAAAGGGCACGTTTTCCACATCAAAGCACATCGCATCTGATGATAATAATGTATCAATCATCTGGAGGTTTCATATATTATTGAGATTAAATAGGGTTAATGCAGGTAGTTAATTAAAGCAGTTCGGATTACTCAGAATTAATTTCACGAATATTTATCGGATTTGGCAACTGGGTATAAGATTATAACACATGCAGCTATTAAATAAGTAAAAGCTGTTACTATCGTAATAAGCAATGCGCTTGCCGTGTCTATTTTCATTTTTCATTTTCTTTAAAAACAAGATTTTGGTTCCTGATTGTCATTGATTGTACTAGGGACACTTTCCTTGCGAATACTTTATCTCACTTTGTGCCAGAAGCCACTGAGGTGTTATGTATAAATTTGATGCGAGTTCTTTATCATCTTCTGTTTATCTTCTCTAATTTGGGCAGTAGAATATTTTGATAAAACAAGCACAGTTATTGAGCGTTAAACCTCAAACTCAGCTCGCACTGAGAAACGCCAATGTCAATGGTCATGTATATAGAAATGTTTTCAAACCAACTTAATAGTGAAAGATTATCAAGCATCAAATGTCCGTTTTAAGTGACATTTATACAGGTATTAAATGTCTCGGTGATGGGATAGCCCTTAAGTCATTATTGTTCCATGTCCACTACGTAATTTTCAGGGTAATTTGTCAGCGGCAATGGGGCCATAAATAGTATAGTGGTAATGCATATGAATAAATACATACATTCGGTCAAGCAAATAAAGCCCGCTCGGTCATTAGCTTGCCCGTCCTCTTTACTTTATCTTCATTTTCATCGTATTCTATAATATAAGGGCAACCAGGGAACTTACTGTTAATTACGTCACGATTCAAGTGGTATACCATCTCTTTGACCTGAATTGACAGAGGTCAGTTTCCTTCCCGGCATACTCATTAGGCACGCCCGTTCATGATATTATTTTTGTGTTTCATACTTACGATATACATTTGGTCAAATTGTATCAATAATGATAAAAAAAAAATTCAATAACAATGGTAACTAGTGGCAAGTGGTGGTCATAGACCACAAACCTAGCTGGGCGTGTTGGTGGTGTTGTGGAGGTATCTGACCCCTGCAAAATATTCCAAAAATGTTCCCCTGGTCATGAGGTTTGCTGTCACCAAGTTTGAGCCCCGTACTCCTTACAGATGTCCAGAAAATGCAATTTTAATATTTGACCCCAGGTGACCTTTGACATGACCCCTGCAAAATGTTCCAAAATTGTTCCCCTGGTCATCAAGTTTGTTGTCACCAAGTTTGAACCCCTTACAGATGTCCAGAAAATACATTTCTAAGATTTGACCTCTGCATGACCTTTGCCCTGACCCCTGTAAAATGTTCCACTGGTCATGAGATTTGTTGTCATTGAGTTTGAGCCCCATACCCCTTACAGATATCCAGAAAATGAAATTATTAGATTTGACCCCAGATAACCTTTGACCTGACCACCGCAAAGTGTTCCAATATGTTCTCCTGATCATTAAGTTTGTTGTCACTAAGTTTGAGCCCCGTACCCCTTACAGATATCCAAGAAATGCATTTCTAAAATTTGACATCTGCATGACCTTTGACCTGACCCATGCAAAATGTTCCCCTGGTCATGAGATTTGTTGTCACCGAGTTTGAGCCCTATACCCCTTACAGATATCCAGATAATGCAATTGTAAGATTTAACGCCCCTAATGACCTTTGACCCAAATGCTGTATGCAAGTTATAGGCGTGTGGTATAGAGGATGCATATATGCAAATTACATCATTGTACTATATAATATGTGGCAGAAGAAGCATTTTGAAGGTATTTGGTTAAATACTGGAAATGCCCCCTTAATGACCTTTGATCCCAATTCTGTTTAGACCCTACGGGCACTGGATATAGCCGATACATATGTGCAAGTTACGTAACTGTAGTGTGAAACATGTAGGAGGAGAATCATTTTGAAATTTATTGCCAGAAAGAAGAAGAAAGAAGAAAGATCGGAGAGCAAAACAGTACCTACAATCTCAGAAAATATTGTTCGAACACTTTAAAGGCCTTATTGGAAATAGTCCCCCTTCTACCCCCCGTACAATGTTGGCATACCCAATATGCTCATCTTCACATATCTTCTCCCAACATTGTTTGGTGGGGAAAGGGAGGGGCATGCTTAAGATGAACATTGAGACAACACTATTATACTTCTTAGTTTCCAGTGACTCATATAGCGTGCGCACTATGCTAAGAAGAACATGGGAATTACAGTGGGTGTTCGAACACATTTTTCCGGGATTGTCTACAAAATTGCTTAGCAAAATCATCTGATTTTAGTTTTTGGACAATAACTCTGCAGTTACGCCATCGATTTTAATGCAATTTGGCACACATGTTAGACATATAATTTGCTATCATCCCACAAAATATGGAGGAATTCAATGAATATTTTGATAGCGTTCTGTTAGTATAGATTTAATATAGCGTTTTGTACACACAAATACAGGCCTAAATTATTTATGTGCCATGTTTATTGAGCATATGTACATGTGGTATAATTAATTTAGAGAAGGTGTTAATATTTTATATTCAGCTAAAAACAGACATTACTCGTAAATTTAATGTTATGTATTTAAATGTCACAAATTTACCACTGTGTGATAAATCGGAGGGGGGGCGAGAGAGAGCGAGTGATAGGAAGGGAGAGATACGCACAGGCTATGCACATTTATTGTTTTTAAAAACATTACTTGACCAACATTTAAGAAAATCAGCCTAATGTGTGAAATTGTGTTCATTAAACATTTTAAATACACCATGGTTAGGATGGTCAAATGGTGAATCATAACGATTTACACACATAGACAAGCACGCATTTCCAACGATTCACCATATAATAGAAAAGTAAATCCTATTATTCTTTATGTTTTGTGGTCAACCGTGCACAATGTGTGTTTTCAATGGGGAGATGTGCAATGATTTACCTTTACCATGAATAGGCTTTCACACTTTCAGTGTACACAGTTATACCCACTGAAGAGACAACGCAAATCATGTTTAATGAAATGTGCCAATTTGAGATTGCATAGGCCTAATAATAAAGGTCATTATCTATAATGCTCATAATGATCGGTGTTTGTTTAACTGAAAAACAACATTTTTGAATTGTTTATATTTTCTTTCTTTTTTCGATCAAAATAATGACAATCATGAAATAAGCCTGAACTTGCACACCAATCATTGACCATGTTAGTTAAAATATTATTGATTGATGTGTCCTATACATTGCGCATGTGTCTTTTAATGTAAAATTGGACTTGAACTTGAAACACATTGAACAGCAAGTGACATTTGCACTTTTTATTCTTCCTTCTTTTTAATGCATTATTTTCCTTTTACTTAGATTTTTTGTTTTATCTTCCTTTATTTAATTTTGGCATTTTCTTTCCTATTTTGTGTTGGTTTTGTTTCTTTGTTTCTTATATCTTTCATTATTATTTTTTGTGTGGGGGGTCTTTAATGACTTCTTTTTCGTTTTATTTGCTTGAAATCTTTGAAGTTTACTTTTGTAAGGAATTACTGGTTTGGAAGGAGAAGTTTGGCAATGCATTGGACATAGGGTGGTAGATGTCGTTGCATTATTTTGCTATCTACTGCAGATAGCATTTACGAATTTGCATCCCACATCCGTGTGATGTTTGATTGACGGTGCCCTTAGTGTTATAGCAAATATAAAAGATGGTCCATGATTGTCCAAAACCATTGTCAACTTTTTAGCTATTCAAATTGCTATGTTTTAAACTGTTTGGGGATATGTATCAGGTATTTTACGTCTTATTCGACTTAAATTATTCAAAATTTGATGAAAATATATGTTTAAAGTGACCGATCCCTGAAATATTTGTGGATGTAATGTAATATTATTTATTGCATGTGTTCCCTATTATATATAAACTAACATGTCCAAGTTTCATTTGAATCGCTCTACTGGATCTGAAGTTATGATCCCAAATGTGAAAAAGCAAACACTGATTTTAGAATTCCTCAGACAATCTCAGAAAATATTGTTCGAACACTTTAAAGGCCTTATTGAAATAGTCCCCTTCTACCCCCATGTACAATGTTGGCATACCCAATATGCTCATCTTCACATATCTTCTCCCAACATTGTTTGGTGGGGAAAGGGGAGGGGCATGCTTAATATGAACATTGAGACAACACTATTATAATTCTTAGTTTCCAGTGACTCATATAGCGTGCGCACTATGCTAAGAAGAACATGGGAATTACAGTGGGTGTTCGAACACATTTTTCCGGGATTGTCTACAAAATTGCTTAGCAAAATCATCTGATTTTAGTTTTGGACAATAACTCTGCAGTTACGCCATCGATTTTAATGCAATTTGGCACACATGTTAGACATATAATTTGCTATCATCCCACAAAATATGGAGGAATTCAATGAATATTTTGATAGCGTTCTGTTAGTATAGATTTAATATAGCGTTTTGTACACACAAATACAGGCCTAAATTATTTATGTGCCATGTTTATTGAGCATATGTACATGTGGTATAATTAATTTAGAGAAGGTGTTAATATTTTATATTCAGCTAAAAACAGACATTACTCGTAAATTTAATGTTATGTATTTAAATGTCACAAATTTACCACTGTGTGATAAATCGGAGGGGGGGCGAGAGAGAGAGCGAGTGATAGGAAGGGAGAGATACGCACAGGCTATGCACATTTATTGTTTTAAAAACATTACTTGACCAACATTTAAGAAAATCAGCCTAATGTGTGAAATTGTGTTCATTAAACATTTTAAATACACCATGGTTAGGATGGTCAAATGGTGAATCATAACGATTTACACACATAGACAAGCACGCATTTCCAACGATTCACCATATAATAGAAAAGTAAATCCTATTATTCTTTATGTTTTGTGGTCAACCGTGCACAATGTGTGTTTTCAATGGGGAGATGTGCAATGATTTACCTTTACCATGAATAGGCTTTCACACTTTCAGTGTACACAGTTATACCCACTGAAGAGACAACGCAAATCATGTTTAATGAAATGTGCCAATTTGAGATTGCATAGGCCTAATAATAAAGGTCATTATCTATAATGCTCATAATGATCGGTGTTTGTTTAACTGAAAAACAACATTTTTGTTTTGTTTATATTTTCTTTCTTTTTTCGATCAAAATAATGACAATCATGAAATAAGCCTGAACTTGCACACCAATCATTGACCATGTTAGTTAAAATATTATTGATTGATGTGTCCTATACATTGCGCATGTGTCTTTTAATGTAAAATTGGACTTGAACTTGAAACACATTGAACAGCAAGTGACATTTGCACTTTTTATTCTTCCTTCTTTTTAATGCATTATTTTCCTTTTACTTAGATTTTTTGTTTTATCTTCCTTTATTTAATTTTGGCATTTTCTTTCCTATTTTGTGTTGGTTTTGTTTCTTTGTTTCTTATATCTTTCATTATTATTTTTTGTGTGGGGGGGTCTTTAATGACTTCTTTTTCGTTTTATTTGCTTGAAATCTTTGAAGTTTACTTTTGTAAGGAATTACTGGTTTGGAAGGAGAAGTTTGGCAATGCATTGGACATAGGGTGGTAGATGTCGTTGCATTATTTTGCTATCTACTGCAGATAGTATTGACAAATTTGCATCCCACATCCGTGTGATGTTTGATTGACGGTGCCCTTAGTGTTATAGCAAATATAAAAGATGGTCCATGATTGTCCAAAACCATTGTCAACTTTTTAGCTATTCAAATTGCTATGTTTTAAACTGTTTGGGGATATGTATCAGGTATTTTACGTCTTATTCGACTTAAATTATTCAAAATTTGATGAAAATATATGTTTAAAGTGACCGATCCCTGAAATATTTGTGGATGTAATGTAATATTATTTATTGCATGTGTTCCATATTATATATAAACTAACATGTCCAAGTTTCATTTGAATCGCTCTACTGGATCTGAAGTTATGATCCCAAATGTGAAAAAGCAAACACTGATTTTAGAATTCCTCAGACAATCTCAGAAAATATTGTTCGAACACTTTAAAGGCCTTATTGGAAATAGTCCCCCTTCTACCCCCGTACAATGTTGGCATACCCAATATGCTCATCTTCACATATCTTCTCCCAACATTGTTTGGTGGGGAAAGGGAGGGGCATGCTTAAGATGAACATTGAGACAACACTATTATAATTCTTAGTTTCCAGTGACTCATATAGCGTGCGCACTATGCTAAGAAGAACATGGGAATTACAGTGGGTGTTCGAACACATTTTTTCCGGGATTGTCTACAAAATTGCTTAGCAAAATCATCTGATTTTAGTTTTTGGACAATAACTCTGCAGTTACGCCATCGATTTTAATGCAATTTGGCACACATGTTAGACATATAATTTGCTATCATCCCACAAAATATGGAGGAATTCAATGAATATTTTGATAGCGTTCTGTTAGTATAGATTTAATATAGCGTTTTGTACACACAAATACAGGCCTAAATTATTTATGTGCCATGTTTATTGAGCATATGTACATGTGGTATAATTAATTTAGAGAAGGTGTTAATATTTTATATTCAACTAATAATAGTCATTACTTGTAAATTTAATATTATGTATTTAAATGTCACAAATTTACCACTGTGTGATAAATCGGAGGGGGCGAGAGAGAGAGCGAGTGATAGGAAGGAGAGATACGCACAGGCTATGCACATTTATTGTTTTTAAAAACATTACTTGACCAACATTTAAGAAAATCAGCCTAATGTGTGAAATTGTGTTCATTAAACATTTTAAATACACCATGGTTAGGATGGTCAAATGGTGAATCATAACGATTTACACACATAGACAAGCACGCATTTCCAACGATTCACCATATAATAGAAAAGTAAATCCTATTATTCTTTATGTTTTGTGGTCAACCGTGCACAATGTGTGTTTTCAATGGGGAGATGTGCAATGATTTACCTTTACCATGAATAGGCTTTCACACTTTCAGTGTACACAGTTATACCCACTGAAGAGACAACGCAAATCATGTTTAATGAAATGTGCCAATTTGAGATTGCATAGGCCTAATAATAAAGGTCATTATCTATAATGCTCATAATGATCGGTGTTTGTTTAACTGAAAACAACATTTTTGAATTGTTTATATTTTCTTTCTTTTTTCGATCAAAAATCATGCCAATCATGAAATAAGCCTGAACTTGCACACCAATCATTGACCATGTTAGTTAAAATATTATTGATTGATGTGTCCTATACATTGCGCATGTGTCTTTTAATGTAAAATTGGACTTGAACTTGAAACACATTGAACAGCAAGTGACATTTGCACTTTTTATTCTTCCTTCTTTTTAATGCATTATTTTCCTTTTACTTAGATTTTTGTTTTATCTTCCTTTATTTAATTTTGGCATTTTCTTTCCTATTTTGTGTTGGTTTTGTTTCTTTGTTTCTTATATCTTTCATTATTATTTTTTGTGTGGGGGGTCTTTAATGACTTCTTTTTCGTTTTATTTGCTTGAAATCTTTGAAGTTTACTTTTGTAAGGAATTACTGGTTTGGAAGGAGAAGTTTGGCAATGCATTGGACATAGGGTGGTAGATGTCGTTGCATTATTTTGCTCTCTACTGCAGATAGTATTGACCAAATTTGCATCCCACATCCGTGTGATGTTTGATTGACGGTGCCCTTAGTGTTATAGCAAATATAAAAGATGGTCCATGATTGTCCAAAACCATTGTCAACTTTTTAGCTATTCAAATTGCTATGTTTTAAACTGTTTGGGGATATGTATCAGGTATTTTACGTCTTATTCGACTTAAATTATTCAAAATTTGATGAAAATATATGTTTAAAGTGACCGATCCCTGAAATATTTGTGGATGTAATGTAATATTATTTATTGCATGTGTTCCCTATTATATATAAACTAACATGTCCAAGTTTCATTTGAATCGCTCTACTGGATCTGAAGTTATGATCCCAAATGTGAAAAAGCAAACACTGATTTTAGAATTCCTCAGACAATCTCAGAAAATATTGTTCGAACACTTTAAAGGCCTTATTGGAAATAGTCCCCCTTCTACCCCCGTACAATGTTGGCATACCCAATATGCTCATCTTCACATATCTTCTCCCAACATTGATTGGTGGGGAAAGGGGAGGGGGCATGCTTAAGATGAACATTGAGACAACACTATTATAATTCTTAGTTTCCAGTGACTCATATAGCGTGCGCACTATGCTAAGAAGAACATGGGAATTACAGTGGGTGTTCGAACACATTTTTCCGGGATTGTCTACAAAATTGCTTAGCAAAATCATCTGATTTTAGTTTTTGGACAATAACTCTGCAGTTACGCCATCGATTTTAATGCAATTTGGCACACATGTTAGACATATAATTTGCTATCATCCCACAAAATATGGAGGAATTCAATGAATATTTTGATAGCGTTCTGTTAGTATAGATTTAATATAGCGTTTTGTACACACAAATACAGGCCTAAATTATTTATGTGCCATGTTTATTGAGCATATGTACATGTGGTATAATTAATTTAGAGAAGGTGTTAATATTTTATATTCAGCTAAAAACAGACATTACTCGTAAATTTAATGTTATGTATTTAATGTCACAAATTTACCACTGTGTGATAAATCGGAGGGGGGCGAGAGAGAGAGCGAGTGATAGGAAGGTAGAGATACGCACAGGCTATGCACATTTATTGTTTTTAAAAACATTACTTGACCAACATTTAAGAAAATCAGCCTAATGTGTGAAATTGTGTTCATTAAACATTTTAAATACACCATGGTTAGGATGGTCAAATGGTGAATCATAACGATTTACACACATAGACAAGCACGCATTTCCAACGATTCACCATATAATAGAAAAGTAAATCCTATTATTCTTTATGTTTTGTGGTCAACCGTGCACAATGTGTGTTTTCAATGGGGAGATGTGCAATGATTTACCTTTACCATGAATAGGCTTTCACACTTTCAGTGTACACAGTTATACCCACTGAAGAGACAACGCAAATCATGTTTAATGAAATGTGCCAATTTGAGATTGCATAGGCCTAATAATAAAGGTCATTATCTATAATGCTCATAATGATCGGTGTTTGTTTAACTGAAAAACAACATTTTTGAATTGTTTATATTTTCTTTCTTTTTTCGATCAAAAATAATGACAATCATGAAATAAGCCTGAACTTGCACACCAATCATTGACCATGTTAGTTAAAATATTATTGATTGATGTGTCCTATACATTGCGCATGTGTCTTTTAATGTAAAATTGGACTTGAACTTGAAACACATTGAACAGCAAGTGACATTTGCACTTTTTATTCTTCCTTCTTTTTAATGCATTATTTTCCTTTTACTTAGATTTTTTGTTTTATCTTCCTTTATTTAATTTTGGCATTTTCTTTCCTATTTTGTGTTGGTTTTGTTTCTTTGTTTCTTATATCTTTCATTATTATTTTTTGTGTGGGGGGTCTTTAATGACTTCTTTTTCGTTTTATTTGCTTGAAATCTTTGAAGTTTACTTTTGTAAGGAATTACTGGTTTGGAAGGAGAAGTTTGGCAATGCATTGGACATAGGGTGGTAGATGTCGTTGCATTATTTTGCTATCTACTGCAGATAGTATTGACAAATTTGCATCCCACATCCGTGTGATGTTTGATTGACGGTGCCCTTAGTGTTATAGCAAATATAAAAGATGGTCCATGATTGTCCAAAACCATTGTCAACTTTTTAGCTATTCAAATTGCTATGTTTTAAACTGTTTGGGGATATGTATCAGGTATTTTACGTCTTATTCGACTTAAATTATTCAAAATTTGATGAAAATATATGTTTAAAGTGACCGATCCCTGAAATATTTGTGGATGTAATGTAATATTATTTATTGCATGTGTTCCCTATTATATATAAACTAACATGTCCAAGTTTCATTTGAATCGCTCTACTGGATCTGAAGTTATGATCCCAAATGTGAAAAAGCAAACACTGATTTTAGAATTCCTCAGACAATCTCAGAAAATATTGTTCGAACACTTTAAAGGCCTTATTGGAAATAGTCCCCCTTCTACCCCCGTACAATGTTGGCATACCCAATATGCTCATCTTCACATATCTTCTCCCAACATTGTTTGGTGGGGAAAGGGGAGGGGGCATGCTTAAGATGAACATTGAGACAACACTATTATAATTCTTAGTTTCCAGTGACTCATATAGCGTGCGCACTATGCTAAGAAGAACATGGGAATTACAGTGGGTGTTCGAACACATTTTTCCGGGATTGTCTACAAAATTGCTTAGCAAAATCATCTGATTTTAGTTTTTGGACAATAACTCTGCAGTTACGCCATCGATTTTAATGCAATTTGGCACACATGTTAGACATATAATTTGCTATCATCCCACAAAATATGGAGGAATTCAATGAATATTTTGATAGCGTTCTGTTAGTATAGATTTAATATAGCGTTTTGTACACACAAATACAGGCCTAAATTATTTATGTGCCATGTTTATTGAGCATATGTACATGTGGTATAATTAATTTAGAGAAGGTGTTAATATTAAAAAAAAAAAAAAAAACAGACATTACTCGTAAATTTAATGTTATGTATTTAAATGTCACAAATTTACCACTGTGTGATAAATCGGAGGGGGGCGAGAGAGAGAGCGAGTGATAGGAAGGGAGAGATACGCACAGGCTATGCACATTTATTGTTTTTAAAAACATTACTTGACCAACATTTAAGAAAATCAGCCTAATGTGTGAAATTGTGTTCATTAAACATTTTAAATACACCATGGTTAGGATGGTCAAATGGTGAATCATAACGATTTACACACATAGACAAGCACGCATTTCCAACGATTCACCATATAATAGAAAAGTAAATCCTATTATTCTTTATGTTTTGTGGTCAACCGTGCACAATGTGTGTTTTCAATGGGGAGATGTGCAATGATTTACCTTTACCATGAATAGGCTTTCACACTTTCAGTGTACACAGTTATACCCACTGAAGAGACAACGCAAATCATGTTTAATGAAATGTGCCAATTTGAGATTGCATAGGCCTAATAATAAAGGTCATTATCTATAATGCTCATAATGATCGGTGTTTGTTTAACTGAAAAACAACATTTTGAATTGTTTATATTTTCTTTCTTTTTTCGATCAAAAATAATAACAATCATGAAATAAGCCTGAACTTGCACACCAATCATTGACCATGTTAGTTAAAATATTATTGATTGATGTGTCCTATACATTGCGCATGTGTCTTTTAATGTAAAATTGGACTTGAACTTGAAACACATTGAACAGCAAGTGACATTTGCACTTTTTATTCTTCCTTCTTTTTAATGCATTATTTTCCTTTTACTTAGATTTTTTGTTTTATCTTCCTTTATTTAATTTTGGCATTTTCTTTCCTATTTTGTGTTGGTTTTGTTTCTTTGTTTCTTATATCTTTCATTATTATTTTTTGTGTGGGGGTCTTTAATGACTTCTTTTTCGTTTTATTTGCTTGAAATCTTTGAAGTTTACTTTTGTAAGGAATTACTGGTTTGGAAGGAGAAGTTTGGCAATGCATTGGACATAGGGTGGTAGATGTCGTTGCATTATTTTGCTATCTACTGCAGATAGTATTGATAAATTTGCATCCCACATCCGTGTGATGTTTGATTGACGGTGCCCTTAGTGTTATAGCAAATATAAAAGATGGTCCATGATTGTCCAAAACCATTGTCAACTTTTTAGCTATTCAAATTGCTATGTTTTAAACTGTTTGGGGATATGTATCAGGTATTTTACGTCTTATTCGACTTAAATTATTCAAAATTTGATGAAAATATATGTTTAAAGTGACCGATCCCTGAAATATTTGTGGATGTAATGTAATATTATTTATTGCATGTGTTCCCTATTATATATAAACTAACATGTCCAAGTTTCATTTGAATCGCTCTACTGGATCTGAAGTTATGATCCCAAATGTGAAAAAGCAAACACTGATTTTAGAATTCCTCAGACAATCTCAGAAAATATTGTTCGAACACTTTAAAGGCCTTATTGGAAATAGTCCCCCTTCTACCCCCGTACAATGTTGGCATACCCAATATGCTCATCTTCACATATCTTCTCCCAACATTGTTTGGTGGGGAAAGGGGGGGCATGCTTAAGATGAACATTGAGACAACACTATTATAATTCTTAGTTTCCAGTGACTCATATAGCGTGCGCACTATGCTAAGAAGAACATGGGAATTACAGTGGGTGTTCGAACACATTTTTTCCGGGATTGTCTACAAAATTGCTTAGCAAAATCATCTGATTTTAGTTTTTGGACAATAACTCTGCAGTTACGCCATCGATTTTAATGCAATTTGGCACACATGTTAGACATATAATTTGCTATCATCCCACAAAATATGGAGGAATTCAATGAATATTTTGATAGCGTTCTGTTAGTATAGATTTAATATAGCGTTTTGTACACACAAATACAGGCCTAAATTATTTATGTGCCATGTTTATTGAGCATATGTACATGTGGTATAATTAATTTAGAGAAGGTGTTAATATTTTATATTCAGCTAAAACAGACATTACTCGTAAATTTAATGTTATGTATTTAAATGTCACAAATTTACCACTGTGTGATAAATCGGAGGGGGGGCGAGAGAGAGCGAGTGATAGGAAGGAGAGATACGCACAGGCTATGCACATTTATTGTTTTTAAAAACATTACTTGACCAACATTTAAGAAAATCAGCCTAATGTGTGAAATTGTGTTCATTAAACATTTTAAATACACCATGGTTAGGATGGTCAAATGGTGAATCATAACGATTTACACACATAGACAAGCACGCATTTCCAACGATTCACCATATAATAGAAAAGTAAATCCTATTATTCTTTATGTTTTGTGGTCAACCGTGCACAATGTGTGTTTTCAATGGGGAGATGTGCAATGATTTACCTTTACCATGAATAGGCTTTCACACTTTCAGTGTACACAGTTATACCCACTGAAGAGACAACGCAAATCATGTTTAATGAAATGTGCCAATTTGAGATTGCATAGGCCTAATAATAAAGGTCATTATCTATAATGCTCATAATGATCGGTGTTTGTTTAACTGAAAACAACATTTTTGAATTGTTTATATTTTCTTTCTTTTTCGATCAAAAATAATGACAATCATGAAATAAGCCTGAACTTGCACACCAATCATTGACCATGTTAGTTAAAATATTATTGATTGATGTGTCCTATACATTGCGCATGTGTCTTTTAATGTAAAATTGGACTTGAACTTGAAACACATTGAACAGCAAGTGACATTTGCACTTTTTATTCTTCCTTCTTTTTAATGCATTATTTTCCTTTTACTTAGATTTTTTGTTTTATCTTCCTTTATTTAATTTTGGCATTTTCTTTCCTATTTTGTGTTGGTTTTGTTTCTTTGTTTCTTATATCTTTCATTATTATTTTTTGTGTGGGGGGGTCTTTAATGACTTCTTTTTCGTTTTATTTGCTTGAAATCTTTGAAGTTTACTTTTGTAAGGAATTACTGGTTTGGAAGGAGAAGTTTGGCAATGCATTGGACATAGGGTGGTAGATGTCGTTGCATTATTTTGCTATCTACTGCAGATAGTATTGACAAATTTGCATCCCACATCCGTGTGATGTTTGATTGACGGTGCCCTTAGTGTTATAGCAAATATAAAAGATGGTCCATGATTGTCCAAAACCATTGTCAACTTTTTAGCTATTCAAATTGCTATGTTTTAAACTGTTTGGGGATATGTATCAGGTATTTTACGTCTTATTCGACTTAAATTATTCAAAATTTGATGAAAATATATGTTTAAAGTGACCGATCCCTGAAATATTTGTGGATGTAATGTAATATTATTTATTGCATGTGTTCTCTATTATATATAAACTAACATGTCCAAGTTTCATTTGAATCGCTCTACTGGATCTGAAGTTATGATCCCAAATGTGAAAAAGCAAACACTGATTTTAGAATTCCTCAGACAATCTCAGAAAATATTGTTCGAACACTTTAAAGGCCTTATTGGAAATAGTCCCCCTTCTACCCCCGTACAATGTTGGCATACCCAATATGCTCATCTTCACATATCTTCTCCCAACATTGTTTGGTGGGGAACGGGGAGGGGGCATGCTTAAGATGAACATTGAGACAACACTATTATAATTCTTAGTTTCCAGTGACTCATATAGCGTGCGCACTATGCTAAGAAGAACATGGGAATTACAGTGGGTGTTCGAACACATTTTTTCCGGGATTGTCTACAAAATTGCTTAGCAAAATCATCTGATTTTAGTTTTTGGACAATAACTCTGCAGTTACGCCATCGATTTTAATGCAATTTGGCACACATGTTAGACATATAATTTGCTATCATCCCACAAAATATGGAGGAATTCAATGAATATTTTGATAGCGTTCTGTTAGTATAGATTTAATATAGCGTTTTGTACACACAAATACAGGCCTAAATTATTTATGTGCCATGTTTATTGAGCATATGTACATGTGGTATAATTAATTTAGAGAAGGTGTTAATATTTTATATTCAGCTAAAAACAGACATTACTCGTAAATTTAATGTTATGTATTTAATGTCACAAATTTACCACTGTGTGATAAATCGGAGGGGGGCGAGAGAGAGAGCGAGTGATAGGAAGGAGAGATACGCACAGGCTATGCACATTTATTGTTTTTAAAAACATTACTTGACCAACATTTAAGAAAATCAGCCTAATGTGTGAAATTGTGTTCATTAAACATTTTAAATACACCATGGTTAGGATGGTCAAATGGTGAATCATAACGATTTACACACATAGACAAGCACGCATTTCCAACGATTCACCATATAATAGAAAAGTAAATCCTATTATTCTTTATGTTTTGTGGTCAACCGTGCACAATGTGTGTTTTCAATGGGGAGATGTGCAATGATTTACCTTTACCATGAATAGGCTTTCACACTTTCAGTGTACACAGTTATACCCACTGAAGAGACAACGCAAATCATGTTTAATGAAATGTGCCAATTTGAGATTGCATAGGCCTAATAATAATAAAGGTCATTATCTATAATGCTCATAATGATCGGTGTTTGTTTAACTGAAAACAACATTTTTGAATTGTTTATATTTTCTTTCTTTTTTCTATCAAAAATAATGACAATCATGAAATAAGCCTGAACTTGCACACCAATCATTGACCATGTTAGTTAAAATATTATTGATTGATGTGTCCTATACATTGCGCATGTGTCTTTTAATGTAAAATTGGACTTGAACTTGAAACACATTGAACAGCAAGTGACATTTGCACTTTTTATTCTTCCTTCTTTTTAATGCATTATTTTCCTTTTACTTAGATTTTTTGTTTTATCTTCCTTTATTTAATTTTGGCATTTTCTTTCCTATTTTGTGTTGGTTTTGTTTCTTTGTTTCTTATATCTTTCATTATTATTTTTTTTGTGTGGGGGGTCTTTAATGACTTCTTTTTCGTTTTATTTGCTTGAAATCTTTGAAGTTTACTTTTGTAAGGAATTACTGGTTTGGAAGGAGAAGTTTGGCAATGCATTGGACATAGGGTGGTAGATGTCGTTGCATTATTTTGCTCTCTACTGCAGAGAGCATTGACAAATTTGCATCCCACATCCGTGTGATGTTTGATTGACGGTGCCCTTAGTGTTATAGCAAATATAAAAGATGGTCCATGATTGTCCAAAACCATTGTCAACTTTTTAGCTATTCAAATTGCTATGTTTTAAACTGTTTGGGGATATGTATCAGGTATTTTACGTCTTATTCGACTTAAATTATTCAAAATTTGATGAAAATATATGTTTAAAGTGACCGATCCCTGAAATATTTGTGGATGTAATGTAATATTATTTATTGCATGTGTTCTCTATTATATATAAACTAACATGTCCAAGTTTCATTTGAATCGCTCTACTGGATCTGAAGTTATGATCCCAAATGTGAAAAAAGCAAACACTGATTTTAGAATTCCTCAGACAATCTCAGAAAATATTGTTCGAACACTTTAAAGGCCTTATTGGAAATAGTCCCCCTTCTACCCCCGTACAATGTTGGCATACCCAATATGCTCATCTTCACATATCTTCTCCCAACATTGTTTGGTGGGGAAAGGGAGGGGCATGCTTAAGATGAACATTGAGACAACACTATTATAATTCTTAGTTTCCAGTGACTCATATAGCGTGCGCACTATGCTAAGAAGAACATGGGAATTACAGTGGGTGTTCGAACACATTTTTTCCGGGATTGTCTACAAAATTGCTTAGCAAAATCATCTGATTTTAGTTTTTGGACAATAACTCTGCAGTTACGCCATCGATTTTAATGCAATTTGGCACACATGTTAGACATATAATTTGCTATCATCCCACAAAATATGGAGGAATTCAATGAATATTTTGATAGCGTTCTGTTAGTATAGATTTAATATAGCGTTTTGTACACACAAATACAGGCCTAAATTATTTATGTGCCATGTTTATTGAGCATATGTACATGTGGTATAATTAATTTAGAGAAGGTGTTAATATTTTATATTCAGCTAAAACAGACATTACTCGTAAATTTAATGTTATGTATTTAAATGTCACAAATTTACCACTGTGTGATAAATCGGAGGGGGGGGCGAGAGAGAGAGCGAGTGATAGGAAGGAGAGATACGCACAGGCTATGCACATTTATTGTTTTTAAAAACATTACTTGACCAACATTTAAGAAAATCAGCCTAATGTGTGAAATTGTGTTCATTAAACATTTTAAATACACCATGGTTAGGATGGTCAAATGGTGAATCATAACGATTTACACACATAGACAAGCACGCATTTCCAACGATTCACCATATAATAGAAAAGTAAATCCTATTATTCTTTATGTTTTGTGGTCAACCGTGCACAATGTGTGTTTTCAATGGGGAGATGTGCAATGATTTACCTTTACCATGAATAGGCTTTCACACTTTCAGTGTACACAGTTATACCCACTGAAGAGACAACGCAAATCATGTTTAATGAAATGTGCCAATTTGAGATTGCATAGGCCTAATAATAAAGGTCATTATCTATAATGCTCATAATGATCGGTGTTTGTTTAACTGAAAAACAACATTTTTGAATTGTTTATATTTTCTTTCTTTTTTCTTTCAAAAATAATGACAATCATGAAATAAGCCTGAACTTGCACACCAATCATTGACCATGTTAGTTAAAATATTATTGATTGATGTGTCCTATACATTGCGCATGTGTCTTTTAATGTAAAATTGGACTTGAACTTGAAACACATTGAACAGCAAGTGACATTTGCACTTTTTATTCTTCCTTCTTTTTAATGCATTATTTTCCTTTTACTTAGATTTTTTGTTTTATCTTCCTTTATTTAATTTTGGCATTTTCTTTCCTATTTTGTGTTGGTTTTGTTTCTTTGTTTCTTATATCTTTCATTATTATTTTTTGTGTGGGGGGGTCTTTAATGACTTCTTTTTCGTTTTATTTGCTTGAAATCTTTGAAGTTTACTTTTGTAAGGAATTACTGGTTTGGAAGGAGAAGTTTGGCAATGCATTGGACATAGGGTGGTAGATGTCGTTGCATTATTTTGCTATCTACTGCAGATAGTATTGACAAATTTGCATCCCACATCCGTGTGATGTTTGATTGACGGTGCCCTTAGTGTTATAGCAAATATAAAAGATGGTCCATGATTGTCCAAAACCATTGTCAACTTTTTAGCTATTCAAATTGCTATGTTTTAAACTGTTTGGGGATATGTATCAGGTATTTTACGTCTTATTCGACTTAAATTATTCAAAATTTGATGAAAATATATGTTTAAAGTGACCGATCCCTGAAATATTTGTGGATGTAATGTAATATTATTTATTGCATGTGTTCCCTATTATATATAAACTAACATGTCCAAGTTTCATTTGAATCGCTCTACTGGATCTGAAGTTATGATCCCAAATGTGAAAAAAGCAAACACTGATTTTAGAATTCCTCAGACAATCTCAGAAAATATTGTTCGAACACTTTAAAGGCCTTATTGGAAATAGTCCCCCTTCTACCCCCGTACAATGTTGGCATACCCAATATGCTCATCTTCACATATCTTCTCCCAACATTGTTTGGTGGGGAAAGGGAGGGGCATGCTTAAGATGAACATTGAGACAACACTATTATAATTCTTAGTTTCCAGTGACTCATATAGCGTGCGCACTATGCTAAGAAGAACATGGGAATTACAGTGGGTGTTCGAACACATTTTTTCCGGGATTGTAGCTCGGGGGGTTGAAAACCCCCCAGCTAGGTAAAGAACTATTTTATAGTAACCAAAATTCAAGAATACTTCATATGCTGAGCAATTCTATTGCACCTTTTCCAGTGCACTTCAATTGGATTAGATCAAATTTTTATTGAAATATGAACCTTAATGGAAGATCACATTTACTCAAGAAGAAATAAAACTGCAACTTTGTTTAGATACTTCCATGTTTGATCAGAAATAGCATATTAAAAGTTTGTCCTTTCTTCATCAGTCCCATATTTCAAAGAGTTGCGATGCTCTATGCAAATTCACCTCGCATCTTTGAAGATGTAAAAATATCTATAGGTGATGAGACGCACGGTGAAACAAATTTTGTCAAGAGTGCGGGAATCATGAAATCATATACTAGAAGGTGTTCAAGAAGTATTCAAAGCCTGGATGCAAAGATACACTGACGCTGCATCATAACATACATTTTACCCTGAAGATATTAACTTGTAAAAGCGTATTAAACATACCTAGAGCACCTATATACGACAGAGTCTTATTTCTATGTGTATGTATCAATATGAAAGATCAAAGTGAACATAATCATTTACTCTAGCCCTAGTAGCGCCAACAAGCATAAGCCAAGAGGGATTATACACTTGTTAATTCACGCCGTAGGTGAATACTAGATCACAGATATTTTCATTAATCATATTTGATGTTCATAATTAGCTCCCGGGAAATTCATGATGTATAATTTGCATATGTACGTCATACCTGGATACACTTCCTTAACACTTTCTCTTTGTATATGCTTACAACATAATCATTATAAAGAAGGTTTTACTTGAAGCATAAATATTGAGTTTTATTCTATAGCAAAGCTTTTCGCAGCATGTAATTAATTATTTCTGTCAGTCAGTGTCATCAAATGTCGTTAAGCATCGCAAACTCAATTAAAGACATTTCAAAAGTTAAAATATTGAACAATAATTGACACAAGGTATATAACAGGCCCTTCTACATGTTTCACAAATTATGATCAATTTTGACAACATATAAGGTTCAATATTACTACGTCAAGGGATGATGAAATGCCAAGTGTATTAGTTAACTAATTGTGGGTTAATTAATTGCCTTTCAAGCGTCTAAATTAGAAACCAAATGTTGGTTATCAGTGACGTAGTTTTCATGATCGAAGGCAAACAGTGAGGGTGTAAACTTAATGCAGTGACCGAAAAGAAAATATCAGGAACTTCTTCGTGGATACCTGTAAGCCTCAGTTGCATTTGTGATTGGATTACGCATTTCCTATCTCTTGACCCAAATGCTGACAGTAAATTGTTTACTTGATTTTTTGGAGTGACCTTGTTTTCCTTCTTTTTTTATCTACAAATCTGTTTCCATATTGGCCAGCACGCTTATATTGGCTTTTACACTGGTTAGAGGATTTTGTTTGAACCCGGTCCCATCATGACCCAAGTATGTTTCCACACGGTGCGACCGTTTAAACACACAGAAACTTGTAAACTGTCAAGTGAGTCGCCAGCATCTGACCAGGCATTAAAAAATACCTTTCCTTCTGGCTGCGCACTTGAGAATGTTCACGTCCGTCATTTATACAGGTTTATGTTGTATTACATACCTCACAAAATAGGGATATTAAACACAATCCCTCATTTCAAATATATAGTTTTGGTTTCTCTTTTGTTCAGAAACCAAAAATCAAGGGATTAAAAAGTAGAGCTGATCTGATCTGCAATCATAACACTATTATGCTGGGAGGACACAGTATAGGGTATATAACCAGAAGTATACAATAGCCTATTGTGCTAACATAATTATTATCATGATTGATATCGGAAATCTATCCCGCGGACCTAGAAATCATATACATGCGCGTATACTGAAGGATGGGATGGGGTGGGGGAATTTGTTTGTTTGTATGAAACATAAACGATGCATGGAGATGATTTGATTATGAATTAGTTTATTATCCCCGGAAGCACAACCCATACCTCTTTAAGAGGGGGCCCTCCCTATATAACCACCTCTTTCCTAAATTACCCCTTTCCCCCTCCTCCTCCCCTACATTCGATATCTTCATCTCGAGCTCTCCCCCCCCTCCTCTTTCACTTCCAATGCTCTCTCTCATATGTTTCTCTCTCTCCCGGCCCATATCCCCCTTGCCCTTCAACCCCCCCACACACACACACACCCCAATCTTCTCCCCTCTATCTTCTACTTTTTGCAGTAAAAATTGCTTCAGTAAAAGTCATTAGGTTATTAGAGGTCATATAATGGCCTTCCATCGATTCTGGTACATGGGATTAAGGACATGAATCGATTTTGTTTATAGCACCTATACAATTACAGTAGTGGCCCTTTTGTAATGTCGAATGCAAATATTTCGATGGTCTATATATTTTCACAGTGAAATCAGCTTAGGCTATTTCGTAGTCTCAAGCCAATGCTTTCAAACTAAATCAATGCTTTCAAATGTAGACTGTTTTGTTCGACTTCTCTGCTCGTGAATATTGCACTTCGAAATTTAAACATTTCTTTTGTATACTTAGATCAGGTAACTCGAAAATCCTGTAATTTTATTCGTCACACCACTTATAAGAAACTGAAACCAAAACCGAAACTACCTGTCACAAATGTTTAGTTTTAAACAAAAGGTAGAAACAAAGAGATCGATATCTTGTGATTCAAGTGGTTAGGCAGGACAATAGGAAACCACGTGACCAAAACCAAAACCAAAACTAAAACTATATATTTGAAATGAGGCAATCATGTGTGTTTATAAAGCTAAGAGCTTGTTTTATGCTATTTAAATACAAACGGCACGTTTTCCACATCAAAGTACATCGCGTCTGATTATAGTCCATAACACTGTTTCAATCATCTGGAGGTTTCATATATTATTGAGATTGTCAGCGAATGTAGCGAAAGTATCCATGCGAATACTTTATCTCACTTATGTCAGAAGTAACTGAGGTGTTATGCATTGATGCGATTTATTGCCATCTTCTCTAGATCTCCTCTAATTTGGACCGTATAATATTTTATAAAGCAAGGAAAGATAATGAAAACGTCACCGACATCAATAACATTTAATCTATATAAAATGTATATCAAGCGTTATGCCTCAATCTCGGATGAACCTAGTAAATATCGGTATTTGTGTATTGCAAAAATGAACAGGGTGATTCATTATGTCAATGATGATCCTGTAGAACAGTTTTCAAACCAACCTGATACGAAATGCACGAAATGTCAGTTTTAGTGACATTGATACAAGTATTAAATGACATGGTGATGGGATAGCCCTAAAGTCATTCTTGTTCCATGTCCACTACGTAACTTGTCAGCTGTAATGGGGCCATAAATAGTGTAGTGGTTATGCATATATATAAAAACATGCTATTCGGTACAGAAAATAAAGCCCGTTCCGTCGTTAGCTTGCCCGTCTTCTTTACTTTGTCTTAATTTTTCATCGTTTTCTATAAGGGGAACCAGGGAGCTTACTATTACAATTTGGAATGTATTACATCACAGTTCCAAAGTGGTCTGACATCTTTATGACCTGGATTGAAGCAGCTCAGTATCCTTTCCAGTACGTAGTAGGCATGTCTGTACATAATATTGTTTTTGTATTTCACATTGTCTTGATAATATGATGTAGGGAGAGCGAGTTGGCGAAGCGGTATTTCCCCGCCTTGCACCACAGAGGTCCCGGGTTCAAGCTCCGATCGTACCCAAGGACTGTATGTGCACTTGGTTTATCCCGACCCATGCTCGCTGTCGCAGGTTTTCTCCTGAATCTCCGGTTTCCTCCTGATTTCATAATCGGTGATTAGTTGTTTGGTTATCAAAAACTTCCTTCACCCAATGGAATTTGGGAAGCTGCACAGTTATTGGTGGATATTACCTTCTAAGTGCAGATAGGTTTGCGTCGGGTTCGGCTGTACAGTGCTTAGAACCTTCCGAGATCTGATAAAAAAAAGGGGCTTTATAAAAACTATTTAACTTTCTAAGATGTAAAAATATCTAGGGAAGAGCTGTCTCGCGATCTTAAGTCTGGTAATTCCATCCTCGTACTCCTGCTGACAAAAGCAGAACTACGGTGATTCTCAACAAAAAGAATTATTTGGAGAAATCACAAGAACTTTTGGGTGATTCTAAGACTTACACTCCTCTGAAACGAGATCCTACGCACTCGTACAGTAAACTTGTTAATGTGCTGTAATCCTTGAGAGACAATGGTGCTATTAATGTACCTACTTACCGCATACTGTAATCCAACTTTTTCTGATGTATCAAAATTCTACGGATTGCCCAAAATCTACACGGCGTCAAACCCGCATTGTTGCCAGTTGTTGCTCGATCATATACAACTCTGCCAAATTTGTTTCGGACCTCCTCGGACAAACACTTGAATAATAGTGCTGATCTTTTTAACAAGCTTACTAACATAATTGTCAGTGATGATGAGTGTCTTAAGTATTATTCATGATCTGTTAAGGTACTTAAAAGTTGTCGCCTCAACAGATTGTGATGAGATCAATGGTAGCCCCATCATTGCCAACCCTTTTTGGAACATTTTGAAAAATTAATTTGCTCTTTCATCCTTGCTTACCTCACCTGTGCTCTATGGTCGCCATGTAGACGACACCATGGTGATACTTGGAAGATCGGTCGTTGACAGTTTCACTGATAACTTGAATTCAATTCACCCAGCGATCAAATTTACTGTGAATTATGAACGAGACAAATTGCCATGTTGGACACCTTGATTCACAAGAACGAGGACTGGAGTTTATCCTTCAGCATATATCGGAAGAGCACTCACACTGATCAATATCTCCATTTTGACAGTAATCACTTCAACACAAGCTGGGAGTCATTCGCAATTCGCGCTCACACCATCTCATCTGACAATGAAATTCTTGCTAAGGAACTAGATCACATTTAACTGTCACTCTCTATTTGTAGATACACAGAGCATGTCTGGGACTCTCTCGCAGGCAGTATCACTCTCCCTTACGTACTGAGTGTCACGGAAGGACTTTGTCGTACCATACGCAAATTGGGTGTGCAAGTTCATGTCAAGCCTACCAACACCATCAGAAGCATGCTGGTGGCGCCTAAGGTTAAATCCAAGAGGTGCGACCGGTCGTTTGTGATATATGGTATCTCTTGTAATAACTGTATGTTGGCGAAACTGAAAGACCGCTTCGCAAGCGCCTCACAGAACACAAAAGGATATCTTCCCCTGTATGAGCTCATCTTAATTCTGAAAGATATGAATTTAACACGGACAATGCCAAGTGCTTGTCTCCGACTGTAGATGGCATCAGAGGGACATCAAAGAAGCGTATTACATAGCCGCCTTGGACCCGAACTCAACCAAGACAAAAGGAGACGTGATATATGGACTCTACAAGCCGATCATCAAGGGGCTATTCCAGAAAATAGATGCACACCCCCTATAGAGGAATTCAGATTTCCGTGGACATTTCCGTGATTTTTCCTTCATTAAATTGGATTTCAAGGCTTTTTCAAGTGACATTTGCAACTGGAATTTCAGTCGTTATCAGAAAGCAGACCTGGAAATCCAGACATTTCTTTGATTGAAAAGTTACTCCTCTATAGGGGATGTGCACTTATTTTCTGGAATAGCCCAAGTCACGTGACCGCAGGTTACCCTGTGGTTCATATGACTAGGTGATTACCGCTCCACCTCACTTTGGATGTCAAATATTTGTTGAGAGAGCTGTTTAAAATCTCTGTGTATCATACTAACAGTTCGTTACATGTATTTTTGATGTGTGTGATCAGAATGAGATTAGGGGGATATACATGCAAATGGTGATTTTAGCTGTACCGATAATGAAATCTTGTGCTTACAGCATATATAATTGTTTATTAAACAGAGACTAATCATCATTTTTAAGCCATCATTAAGCCGGTTTGTTTTCCCGAATCACAATGGCTCTCCATAGGTTTGTGTCCTACATCGCTGTCTTGAAATCTTCTACCTCCAATCCAGTGCCTTTTTTGAGGATGTCAATGTAGTTAAGAGCCGGTCTCCCATGCTTCGGTATCCAACTGACTAGTTTGGATGCTGGCTCCTGAAGATAGTTATTTCTGCTAGTTACTGTCATCAGATGTCGTTAAGCTTCCCAAAACGCAATTAAAGACATCTCAAAGGTTAGTTGAACTATGGAAACAAAAGTGACACACGTTGTCAAGTTGTCAACTACACATGTTTTACATGTTGGACATGTTTCGCGTTAGACGTTAATTTTAGTCAATGTTTACAACATGGTAAGTTCAATGTTACTGCGCAAAGGGATATTGATGACAGGTATATAAGTTGATAAACTAATTGTGGGTTAACTAACTACCTTCTAAGAAAACAAAAAATCTGGAGGCCTAAATCAAACGAAATATTCTAGTTATCAGTGGTGTAACCGGGTTTTCATGATCAAGTGGAAACAGTGAGGGTGTGTTTATACACCTAAACCAAAACCAAGTAGTTGTAAATATCGTAATAAGCAGTGGTGTTTGCCGTATCCATTTTCATTCTTCATTCTTTTTTCAGAGGAAAAACATTTATTCAAGTTTAAACAGATTCTTCGTTGTTGATTTTATTTATTTATTTTATTATTTATTTATTTATTTATTTATTTATTTCCTTGCGAACACTTTATCTCACTTTTAGAAGCTACTGAGATGGTTTATGTATTGATGCAATTTCTTATCATCTTCTCTGGATGAACTGACATTACACGTTTTTCCTACATTGAGGCCTATGCTAACCCTAACCATACTCAAACTAGCTAAATCTCTCTAGGAAAACCACTGCCCATAAGTGCATCACACGTGATGCCATGACACTATCAGCCTAGGTCTTATATATCTACGAAATTGCTGACCGGGCCAGCGAAACCCCCGTGGCTACCGGTCGGTGATATTCTGCTTGGCGTGCAAAGGATCTGAGGTTCAAATCCCGGGGTACTAAGTGACTTCTTTATTCATCTTCTTTTCTTTTTCGTTTCTTCTTTCCATTCCAATAGCAACAAAGCCATGGGTTCTGTTAGGGTTAAGGTTTCCTTCGTTTATGTTGAGGGGAACTATAAGCGTTCATGTGAAGTTTATATGATTATTGGACTATTTGTTTTCCCGTATTATTTTAGACAGGTAGTATTGGTTTGCGGACCACAGAATATTTGATAAAGCAAGTAGACATTATGAAAAAGTCACCAACATCAATACAATAATATTGACCTTGTAAAATCGATATCAAGCGGTAAATCTCAAACTCTGTTGAACTCAAACTCATTGTTTTATGCAAAAGCGAACAAATTGATCCATAAGCCCACGCTATGAAATGTCAATGTCAATGATCATGTAGAAAAGAAACTAACTTGATACTAAAAGATCATCAAGCACGTCAGTTTTAAGTGACATTAATACAGCATTGCATGACTCGGTGATGAGATAGCCCTTAAGTCATACTTGTTCAGTGTCCACTATGCAACTTGTCAGCTGTCACAGAACCATAAATATTATAGTGCTTATGTATATAAA
The DNA here is from genome assembly GCF_039555335.1 of Amphiura filiformis. Lineage (NCBI taxonomy): Eukaryota > Metazoa > Echinodermata > Ophiuroidea > Amphilepidida > Amphiuridae > Amphiura > Amphiura filiformis. The sequence goes on from NC_092632.1 coordinate 11,828,905, forward strand.
TGAATAGCTGCAATTCGGTCAAGCAAATAAAGCTCGCTCGGTCATTAACTTGCCTGTCCTCTTTACTTTGTCTTCATTCTTCATCGTATTCTATTAAAGCAATTAGAACAGCCATGTTTTGACAAAGTTAAAACTAACAGTTCATTACATGTATCTATAATGTATATGAGCAGGATGGACATACATGCAAGTGGTATTTCTAGCTGCACCGTTCAAAATATGCAAGAAACAAACAAAAAACCACACACAAAAAATAGAACCCATTGTAGTTTTTTAGAGAGGACCAGCCCATTCGTGATAGGGACAGGGGGCTTGAGTTGCCGCCAATTCAATACAGTGAATGATGAGAGACTTTTCCATTAATTAATTTTCCTTGTTTTTTGGCAGTATGGGATTTACCCAGAATCGTCCAATATGTGACATTTGAGCCCTGCATAAGCGGCCATTTTTGTTTATTCTCCTTTCTGATATGTTGTTGGGGATGTCTTTAAGGGGAGAGGTAACTACGTTTGCACATTATTTTTATGTATGTAGTTGGGAGGAAAATGTTGACCTTTAATCGTATTGAACATTTTTCCCACTTTAATTACATATCATTAGAATTTTTAATGTTTTGCCATATATTTTGTATTATATCGCGAATTTCAAAAAAGAAATATTTGAATGCAATTTGGTGTATCTGATGTGCTCTCAGGTCCCACAAAAATACCGTGCAAACGTTGCTAACCGTACTTACAAAAAAAACAGGAAAGTGTATATAGATGAGGAGATACACAGTGACAGAAATCTCGAAATCACATTCTAGGAGGTGATAAATAAGCATACGAAGCCGGCGTACCATCAAAACATAGATTCCACCTGAAGAACAACTTATAAAATCGTAAAGCTTCTGTAGCACTGATATACGACAGAGCCTCAACTCTCGGTTCATGAGTCAATAAGAAAGATCAAAGTGAACACAATCATTTACTCAGACCCTAGTAACGCCAATGAGAATAAGCCAAACGGGATTATATACTTACTCATTCACGCCTCAGGTAGATTCCAAGTCACAGATATTTTCATTAACCATATTTGATGCTCATATTAGCTCCCGGGAAATTCATGATGTACAATTTGCATATGTACGTCACACCTGGGTGTACTTCATTAACACATTATCTGTGTATCTGCTTTCAACGTAAATATTATACAGAAATTGATACATGAAGCATAAATATTGAGTTTTATTTTGTAGCAAAGCTTTTCGCAGCATGTAATTAGTTATTTCTGTCAGTTAGTGTCATCAAATGTTGTTAAGCATCCCAAACTTAATTAAAGACACCTCAAAGGTGTAAGTTAAAATATTGAAACTAAATTGACACACTTTGTCAGGTTGTCAGCTACACGGAATTTTACATGTTTCACTAATTTTGATCAATTTTGATAACATGGTTCAATGTTATTGCGCAAAAGGGATGTTGAAATGCCAAGCATATAAGTTGATAAACTAATTGCAGGTTAATTAACTATTTCTAAGTGCATAAAAATCTGGAAGCATGTTTCAAACCAAATGTTGGTTTTCAGCAGCGTAACCGGGCTTTCGTGATCAAGGGGAAACAGGGAGTATGTAGCTCGATGCAGGCAAAATATTTGGACCGGAAATTGACATGGGAGTCGCCAGCGTCTGACCAGTAATGCGCAAATTTTGTGTTTCTCTGCCAGAAGTCAATTTGTGTGAAATTCTTTCCCACAATGTATAGGCGTGTTGCACAAGAATAGATCAGTTGGAGGTTAATTCATCTCCTTTGTTATACGTATATCGTGTGTATTGCTTTGTGGGAAGGAATTTCGACTCAACATTGACTTGACAAAAGCTCCTTAACATCTACTTGCATCTTTCCATGTCATTTTATATTTACGTCATTTAATATTTATTCATGTTTTAGTTGTTTTACAAACCTCTCAAAGTGAATATGTTTAGCTTTCGAAATAGCGATATTAATCGCCCGTATGTTCATAACATTAATATCCTTATACCGGTTACCCATCTGGTTCGAATGTTTAACTGTATAAACGTACACCGTGTCTGAGAATAACCCGTAAGACTGTATCAATCATCCAGGGGTTTCATACATTTAATATTTAGATAAAAATAGGGGTATTAATACAGCTAATACAGTTAATAATTTGGAATTTGAAGCTGGGTGTAAGGTTATAAAACTTCGAACCCGGGCTTCGAACTATTATATCGAAACAAATCAAGAAACTAAACATTGTAACTATTGTAATAAGCCATGGAATTTGCCTTGTCTATTTTTATTTTTCGTAGTTGATTTTTTTTCCTCAGTGTCTCAATGATTGTTAGAAGCCACAAAGATGTTTTATGCAAGATCTTCTCTGAATGAACTGATATAAAAGGTTTTCTTAATTTAAACTGCGGGGACAATACACGTTCATGTAAAGTTTATATGATTATGTGACTTTTCCACGTATAATTTAGACAATCAATATTGATTCGGACCGTAAAGCAATTAAGATAATGAAAAAATTATCGATATTAAACGTTAAACCTCAAACTCAGCTGGACCAAGCGAATAATTATCTCATTATTGTATATTGCAGAAAAGAACAGAGCATTTTAAAGAAAAACACAATGGTTTATAGCGCGCTACGCAGAAGCGGCGTAAACCCACAAGCCTCATCAAACTTTTAATATCGATCAGTCCGGTCCGACTGACTGTTTGACCACTGTTACCTATAAAGATCATATAAACCATCAGGGACTTGCAGCTAATATGCCTACACCCTATTCAAACACAATCAACTATCGCAGCCAGGATCAACTCCCCGAGTTCTCGTGCAGGTAACAGAGACAATTAAGCAATTAGTTCCTTGCCGAAGGGAATTTCAATTCTCGCGTTTCACAATACAATGCGCCGCCAGCGGTTGCTCTTGGCAGTCAAATTTTTGACTCCAGAGTCGACATCGCCGTTCTAGCTGCTATTTAATTTTCACGCGAGTGTGATAATAAATATATTGAAAACAGCTCCACGCAGGATTCCCTGTGATCAATAGATAGAAAATAGATCTACTATAATTGTAAATTATTGTTTTAGTGTGCATTCGCATGTAAGATCATTATAATGACATCTAAACCCACAATGATGTATGTTCCTGTATTGTATTCGTATTACGCGGGCTTTGGATATCGACATTTTCCCATGATGCACTGCGTATTTTGGCCTTGACCCAGCGACCGCTGGAGGCACATCGTATTGTGAAACGCGATAATTAGCTCATGAGAATAAACAAAGACTGCGTCTGGGCTCGAACTGACACAGCTATACATCAATGTACATCAACAAACGTTTTAGTTAAGCATTTAAAAATGCTTAACGTTAGCTAAATTGAATGCTAGATTTCAGATGTCAATGTCAATAATGCTTTCAAACCAACTTGATACTGAAAGATTATCAAGTATCAAATGTCAGTTTTAAGTGACATTAACATGATTAATACATGTCTCGGTGATAGCCCTAAAGTCATACTTATTCCATGTCCACTACGTAAATTGTCAGCTGTCACGGGGCAATAAAAGTCTTACGCCGTTGCCTATACTGAAGAATTTGGAAAGGGAGCCCTCTGATTTGACCGCACATGTTGTGTCATGATAAAGAATGACTTACGACGTTGATGATCTTCCTTGGGATGCCATAGATGTGCAGGATTTCCCATAGAGATGGTCGGTGAACCGAGTCAAAGGCAGCCTTAAAGTTGATGAAGTTAATTAGGCGTGGCAGCTGTTGGTTCAGACATTTCTCAATCATTTGGTTCAGGCCGAATATTTGATCCTGGCATGAGCGTCCCTTTCTAAAACCAGCTTGGTTTTCCCTCATTCTTACGTCAACGTCAGACTTCACTCTTTGAAGTAAGATTGTAGAGAAAACTTTGCCTGTATTATCCAGGTAGAGTGATACCACAGTTATTGCTGCAGTAAGAAAGGTCTTCCTTCTGTGGTAGTGGAATGATTATGCCTTGTCCCCATTCTCTTCGTGTTTTCTCAGTTTGCCATGATGTTGTCGCCACCATCCTTGAGAATTTAAGGGGGTGTTATTAATACCCGGTGCTTTGTTTCTTTTGAGCAGACCAATTGCCTTGCCAAGTTCATCTCTGGTTGGTGGTTTCATTTTAATAGCCAGTTCTTCGCAAGGATTGAAGCTTGAGAAGTATAATAACTCACTAGGCTCTTCAGCGATGATCAGGTCTTCAGAACATTCAGCCCATCTCTGCAGTCGAGCAGCCTCATACTTAAAGAATTTCTCCGTTGACATCTCGTATCTGCAAGGCCTTTCTGCTAGTTTTACCAATGAGAACATTCTTCAGCTGGTGTACTTCCAAGTCATCAGCGTTCTTGCTTATCCAGGTCTTTTTGTCATTTGTTAAGCAAGTTTTTGTCTGCCTGTTGAGTTGTAGATTGTAGATAAACATTGTAGCCACTGTGGCTGCCTTTCTCATTTGTCTGCTTTCTTCTTCTTACTGAATCCAAGTTGTTCTACTGATGCTGTGTTTACGGTATCAAAAATATATTCCACTCTTCAGTAACATCACTTAGCATTAAAGCATATCAAAATCTCAGATTATTTCTGTTATGTTCATATCGTGTTATATATATATGGACAGTTAATGTATTCCCCTTTACAATGCACCACATTTGAAGAAATTGCCTTTTTACGGCTGAGTATACGGCGTTCAAATTGAGCATCATTCTGTGTAGCAAGCTGCAATCCCATATCTTCGCAATCTGTGACCCAATGCAGTCCCAAGATGACAACTCTCGCCTTCACAGAGCCAGGGTAATCAACGACTACCTAACAGAATATGGGAGTAGAGAGAATGGAATGGCCTGCCATCAACCAAGACCTCAACCCAATTGAACACTTGTGGGACCAGCTTGTTCGTGCTGTGTGTGCCAGAGTATTGTAATCACATTGAATGAGCGAAGAATGGAATGTCATCCCACAGCAATGTCTGATCAGGCTGTTGAGCAGCATGAGGAGGTGTCAAGCTGTTGTTGTTCCGTATGGTTTTTCAACCTGCTACTAAGGTTAGTGACTAGTGTTGTTTGAGCACAGTCAATTTGGCACATTCTGTATGAGACCCCACTACATTCGCAAGACTCAGCCGTGAAAAAAGGTATTGTTTTGGTGTCATTGTAAAGAGGAATAATTTAGCTTTCCATTGACAAATAATCTGGGATATAGATACTTGAAAAAACTTTCCAAACGTTTTTTGAGGAGTTTAGTTACCAACGATAATTCATTACATGTATTTTGATGACTTTATAACCTCTGTTTTTATACAACTGGTCAATCATCTTTATTTTGACACCGATGTTGCGAGCGTACCAACTGCTCTTTTCTCTTTGTGACATGATTCGTTTTATTTCCCATATATTTTAGACAGGGAATATTTTTTTTTAACCTTGGAACATTGTAAAGCAAACAAAGAAAATAAAAAAGTCACCAACATCAATAATATTGACTCGAGTAAACATCATTTTTTGTATATTGCAAAAATGAACAGATGTTGATCCATAATAAAGCTCGCACTGTGATTTGACAATGTCAATGATCATGTAGAAAATGAGCTTTCAGAACAACTTGATACTGAAAGATGAGGATCAAATGTCAGTTTTAAGTGACATTAATATAGTTATTCAACATCAATGTCTCTAAAGTCATGCCTGTTCCATGTCCACTACTTTCACTTTACATTCATAAATAGTATATGGTTCTGCATTATATGAATACCTGTAATTCGGTCAGGCAAATATAATTCACTCGGTCATTTAGCTTGCTCGTCCTATTTACTTTGTTTTCATTATTTTCATCGTATTCTAATAAAAGCAACTAGAACATGTAGAAAAGCCGCCATTAAAGGTTGGTCTGAACCTTGGAATTATGGAAACTTTCGGGCCTCATAAATGGTAAATTGTTGGTCTAAAGTATATAAAAGTATACGGCAAAGACTTGATACGTTCATCTGTGAGGTCAAATTTCGACCAACTTTGCACCAAAAATGGTCAAAAAATGCCAAATATTTTTGGTGAAGTTGGTAAAAATTCAACAAAAAAAATAAACGGCTCCTAGATATTTTTATCTAGGTTTTAAAAATTAATTTTAAAAAATTGTTACGTTTAACGAAAAAGAAGTGGGCCAAATTTGACCTCACAGATGACTTGATCAAGTCTTTGCCATTCTAAATATGTATACTTTTATATATATTACACCATCAATTATGAGGCCCGAAAGTTTCCATAATTCCAGGGTTCAGACCAACCTTAACAGGTCATTGATGTTTTTGTGGTGGCTGTAATATACTTATTACATTACAACAGGGAGAACACCTTTCTGGTTAGAATTACCTGACCTTTCCAATTTAAAGAATCAAATTTTAAGCGATCATCTTTATTTCTAGAGCTGACACGGCTCCACTAACGACATTTTGTGAAATGATTTGAGATCATTTGAAATATTGAGTTCTTATGATCATAAAGTTGAAACAGTAACCAATCGTTGAAATATGCACATAATAATGGCAATTTTCCTATGTATTTTCTTTTCTTTCTTTTTTATTGGTGCCTATGTTTTCGCGTGTCTCAATTTCGCGATTTCTACCACTAACTTGGTTAGATAAGATGATGTTGCATATAATGTCTTTATCGCTTCTATTTTTTTGTAATATGAGTTTAAAAGAAGAAAAATTGAGAACTATATTTATTTCATGGATTATTGTTGCATGGCTCATCGAATCGACATACAAAACTCATGGTTAATCAAAATGTTATTCTGGATGGATAATAATAAGTTATAATAAACAAATTTAATAATGATATCAAATACAAGAGATGATTTACAACTTGAAAATCTTGGTCAACTTGGAGAGCATAATAGTGTTACTACAATTGAGGAAAAGGCTTATATTTACCTACTGCGCGTTAAGTATAGTTAGTTCCTACCTCAGTTATATTTATGTTATGAAAACAAAAATGTTATCTCAAACGGAAAACATGATAAAGAACAATTATTATGATAACGTTTAGGGGTATACTTTTCCATAAATAAATTCAATATCGGTTGGAATCTTTGTTCAATATGAACGGTGGAATTTAATATTCTCTTGCAGGTCGTTAATTGAATTTTATGACAGTGCTGGAGCCGAATATTATTCTTTAAGTTAAACTATGAGCGGCTGTTTGTTTATTTCAGATCAAATATGTCTTCAGTTATTGCATACTCTAGAACAAAATATATTCTTACACTCAGCAGACTTGTTCATATTCAGTGTAGTTTCAACATGTCTATGTATCTTCAAATCCAACCAATGAGCTAATGCTCTTGAAAGTGTTTTAATACACATCTATAAATGTTAAAACTATCTTCGGGTATAATTTTATTCACCATTTCACGTTGCTTTTGGATTAGGAAACTTTCTTTTAATGTTTACTATCTACTGTAGATAGCCATGATAACAGAGTTCAAAAACAGCTAAAGTAAAAAGACTTTGCCGGAGGCGACAAAGTAGCGAGCGAAATTGTCTGTTTTCCCATCAAATCAGTTGTTCCGCGTGAAGTCCTGTGACAGTTCCTTCAACTACCTAAGGGGATGGCAAGTCTCGACGGAATGTTTGCTTTTTGTCAAATAAATAAATCGGCGATACATTTAGTTACTTGCGTGTTTTTTAACGCCACTTCTACTACAACAACAATGAAGATGATGATATTAATGATGATTTTTCATCAAACACATCAGTATCATTTTTGTCGTGATGAAAACATTAAAAATAATAACATCATAAGAATTCTATGTTTTATATACATAATACCGCATATTCTCTGTTTTTTATTATTATTCTGTTCAATATTCTCATGGTAGTGTCAAACCTTAAAACTCCCCCTTTTTATCTACTCTGTTATATCAACACTTTAAGTGCGTAAGATCTCTGCTCCGAGTCAGTCGATATATCCGTGCCACAGGGAAACATGCGCTTCCCATTTCAATATTCCCGTGTAATTTACACCGTGCTTATAATCCAATGGATTGATTTCAAATATGCCTGAATTTTTTACTTTAAAATCTTGCCTATCAAAATAATGTTGTACGAGAAACAAATGACATTTAAAGGAGATCATCCTGATTGTTTTATAACGTGTCAAAAATTGATTTTGCCTTCACCTACTTCGAACTAATATGAAGTTTGAACATCGACTCTTATAAACGACATCATAAAATATCGAACTTGGCCGATGGAAATGTTTTATACTACTAATGATAATTGTTTTCTTGCTTACACGTCAAAATAGATTGCTCATTTGAACAAAAACACTACAACTGAAAAGGAGCAATATATTTGGCAAATGACAATGACAAATTGCCACTGTACACTAATGCTACCGTGATGTTGATGTTTTTGGAAATGGCAAGAACTGTCTTTTACGTCAGATATGATATTAACAATAGCTATATAAATTTGAGTAAAAAAAAACAGTTTTAATTTCAGTTCAGAAAAGAAGAAGGAAAAAAACCCAATAATTTTGTCCACATTGAGCAGCTGATGTAACGAGACCAGACAGTTACCCCGAGGCAACGTTTGCAAATTTGCTTGCCAAATTAAATTGACTGAATTTCATTTTCAAGAAATAATTGTTATTTTGATAACTCTCTATAGCTCACGAGGCCGCCTTTGAAGAAAAATTATGAAAGAAAAAATAATGTCTGTCTTTCTATTAGTTGTTTGTTACGTATTCTTATCAATTACTGTACGTATTTTGGGTCGCAATTGCATTAAATTAATCATTATTATGATCATGCGCATACGTAAGTTCTTCTCTCAAAATTACGCTCAAATGAAATATGTAAGTACCGTTTCCAAAAGTTGCTGCATTATTGATGATACAAAATATCCACGCAGCATATTATTTCAATGGTAAACACCAACCATCCGTTGACGATAATAAACATAGACAGACTACTAGATAATAGCACGCGCCGCCAATAATAATCAATTTGTGGTGCGTGTTTTGCGTTTCAAAATGTTGTTTTTAACTATCACTTAACCACACTTAATGTGAACTGCTGACTTGGGTATGTTAACTTACGACAAGCTTCATATATTCACTATCATCTTAAGATATTAACTTTAAGTAGCTCATACACAATTCATTAAGCTTATATCGTCCTTTTATATTGCAGAGAGTCGTAAACCGATGATAAAAGTTAAGCTCGCGTATCTGTAGGTTTGCATGAAACGATTGCCGTTACATACAAAACATTGCCTAAGGGTACTTCTTATTTCGTGAGCTTACTGCATACATCCTTGTTTATTTACTCTAAATTCTATGCCCAGTATTATCACAATATATAATAGCCGACGTACATGCAATATCACAGGATTTGCTGATAAAAAGATGGTATGCGAGTGATATGAAATTGAACTTGAAATAAATGAAGCACGCGATACACTTAGTGTATTTATTTACATTTGGATGGTTACAAAAGCTGAGACCAAATATTGTGAGATGTTTGGCGGTCATTACCGTGTATATACTATATGACATTCAACACTGTTCGATTATTTGAAGCAGTTTGTTCGGATTTGAGTATTAATCTTGTTTAGATTGGAAGCTTAGCATAAATACGCATTAAAAATATAGTCTGTTTTGTTTCTTGCAAGCAGATGATGTCGAAGCATTTAGGCTTCACTTCAATTGTCATGATTGTATCTCCAAGTATTGAAATGAAATTGGATTACTTGAATTCTTCTGTTTAGCAAACAGATGATCAAAAAAATGCCTCATAAGAGGTCATTAAAGTTACTTCTTATGAGGCATTAAGAAAAATCGTCTGAAGTTTCTTTGCAATTAAATATGTTTGATCATTTCAGACGATCACTATTTGTTCAATCTTGAATTAAAGCAATATTGTAACATTTGCTGAGGAGGACGCCCTCATTTTTCTTCAAAACTCTATTTTGTACACGCTTGTTTACTTTAACGAATATACCCTGTAATAGGTGCTGTGTTTATAATAAACTGTGAACCGGAAAAAGACGCCCTCGTTTTTCTTCAAAACACTATTTTGTACACGCTTGTTTACTTAAACGAATATACCGTGTAATAGGTGCTGTGTTTATAATAAACTGTGAACCGGAAAACGACGTTTAATTTATACGATCGACAATATTATAGTTGAACTCATGGCTGGGGGAATCTTTGACTAATAGGACTATTACTAGGACTATGTCTTTATGTTAATTTTATACGGCTATCTACATGTACATGATGTTCATAACACATGCGCCGATCGACCTCAGTAACGATGTACAGACTGATGTATGTAATAACACGTGGTTTTGATATTTTTCCTACCTCTCCGGAAGCTTTTATTCTCATTTGTTCCTTTTCACCGTCTTATGACCATGATAACTTAAATACAAACACTTTCAAACAAAAGCATCCATAATCACTAGAAGTAACACAGTCAAACCAGTGCACTGCAGTGTGCCATTAATCTTTAAACCTGTGATATTTTCAAATCACCACATTTTGGGTTATATTCCTAGGAATATCACCGGGAATATCACCATATAATCCAATCCTCCACCCGCACTCATAAATTATCACACAGAGGTCCCAGAGGAGTTGTGTTTGTCTAGTCAATATAGATGTCAAGAAAAAGATTACATTTTGATCATTTCATTATTTGTACACGTATTATCTGGCATCTCGGTCTGGCACGTTGTACATTTGGGGTTTGGCTCATGTGAACATTACGTGAGTGTTGCGACAGGGCTACAATCTATACATTGCAAGTCCATGGGATGCAAGTGCTATTTTAGAGGCAGCCTTTCAACATAAGTTTTTAGTAGTATCACTATTGATCATGACTATGTTTGGGTTTTTTTGTACATTAAAAATGTATAAAGAAAAAAAACGCAAAGCGGAAATTACTAACTTGTTTATATTTGCATCAAGAAGGCAACCAATTATTATGTATTTATTTATAACATTTCCATGACCGGGCATAGTTCATTTTGATGAAATTCTCTCAAATACCGGGCATATTTAAAACAATGGCCCCAGTTTTAACGAATTAGATGACAGTACTATATATGAGGTATATAATCTCTGATATAACCTACATCAGAAATAATCCAATGTAGGCCTAGTTGATTGTCCACCTCCTTAGGGCGTGAATTATAAATATGTTATCCCAGATGGCCTGCTCTCGTCTTGCCACAGTTTATTACATTTAATTTGATCTACCTGTTATTCAAACACATATAGAAATATCACTATCATCTTTTAGCCCTGTGATATTTTCAAATCATCAGTTTACTTCATATTTCCAAGTATAACACTACATTATCTAATCCGTTGCCCTCGCACGTATATTATCAAACCCGTGTCCCACATGGGTTGTGTTTTAGTATTATAGATGCAAGAAATGATTAAATTTTGGTCATTTGATCTTTGTTATGCACGTAGTACAGTAAAATCATTTGGGGTTTAGCTCATGCTCTGATGAAGTGCTATTTTAGAGGCTGCATTTTCTTTCAAATCTAGCCGCTGCCACTCAAAGGCGTTTTTTACATTATGCGCATCTAATTACGCATCTTTACAGTTACCAACTATAGAAAGTTCGATTTTGTGTCCGTTTTTCATTTCAAGGTCCCGGCTGTAGGTTCATAGTCCCGACTAAAGCTTTCCATATTCTTTCAACACGCGTAGTCTAGTGGAAGCCTAACAATAGGTTTTTATACAGATCAAAAATAACAGGATATATTTCTATTTTCTATTCAGTTCCAAATATTAACATTGTATGAATATCAATAGCACAGCTGACGGTATGTAAAAAAAAAAACAGCAAATAGAATTAAGATAAATCGGCTGAACTGAGTGAGAGGGGAGACAAAAAGCGAGAGGAGAGGGAAGCACAGAGAAACTCGCTTTAAGATGTCACCAATGACATCTTAATTCATCTGGGTTGATTGATGGTATATTGGAATCGCTGGTTGAGACTAAATGTGGGCCTTCTACTGGGATCTTGCTGCTGTAGAGGTCTTGGTAAAATGTTCAACTCTGGGTACAATTCCATCCCGGTCTCTTTTTTGTAGCTTCTGCCTGTTTTGCAAGGTTTGCTGTATCCTTATGACATTGTGTTCTCTTAGTTCTGCCTTCATTAGTTTCCTGATTTTTTTACATACTTCCGTGTACTCTATTTTCTGAATGTTGGTTTGCTGTTTCATTTTACCTCCTCTTCTTGAGAAGCCTTAGAGTGGTTTCTGAGACTTTGTCTTCCTTCTTTTTCACTTCCTTTCCAGCTACTTCCCTGGCACAGCTATTGATTGTTTCTGCTACTCCTTCATTGTATCTTCCAGTGCATCAAACTTGTTCTGTGGGGCTAACTGGAACTCTAGTGAATGCTGATGTAGCTTGTCTAGATTCAAATTGGCTGTCTCCTTGCACATTAGCTTTGAAGACAGCCAAGAAAACCTAGACAAGCCACATCTTGAACTACCTTGATTGGAATGACTTGTTTTACGTGCCGAAAACTTAAGCCTAAAGAAAGCGTTATTAGTGGTGGAATCAAAGAGTACTGTCAGGTATTGCTGATCTCTTTTGACACATTTACATTTCGCAAGTCATGCACAATTTTACACCTTTGCCTCTCACCATTAATAATGTTACCAAGAAAAGCAATATTTTTAAACTTTGGCATTTCTCACATCTCTTAATTGAAAATGAAACGTTACCAGGCGAATATATTAATTTTATAAGGTGTGAAATTCTAAGTTCATCACATCTCGGCATTTTGCCTAACTTCCCAGGAGAGATTGCGAACATCAAATATTATCTAATGTTGTTAATACAATTGCCTGTGACGGCCCTCCTCGGGCGTGAATTATCAAACATGTTATCCCAAATGGCTTGCACTCGTCTAGTCAATTTAGGTATGAAGAAAACATGATTACATCCATGGTGTTTTCTACTTCACTTGAAACTTTGTTGAATTTCGTCTAACGCATGGAAATATACTCGATTGTGCATGGATGGTTTTGATTGTTTCTTTGTTTATCTGTTTCCTTTTATTCCTTTATTTTTAGATGAGGTAATTGTATCGCATATAAAAATTTGAATCATTGATCTTTAATGTATTAATGTATGCAAATATAGTCAAATATGTAGGAAATAACTATGGAGAAAGTTATTTTAACTAGTCATTAGTACGATCCATCATTTGAAAAGTAGATACGTGAGGAATTAACCCTAACACCAAACCCTGCTTTTTGATATCGGAAGTTAAAGAAGATACGAAAAAGGAGAGAAGATGAACAAAGAAGTCACTTGGCACCCCCGGGATTCGAACCTTAGACCCCCGGCATGCCAAGCACACGATCTACGGACCGGTACGGTAGCTACACGGGTACGGTATCGCTGCCACGGGCAGCAATTCCGTGAGCATTTAACACTTAGGGTGATTGCGTCATCGCAGACCCTGGGATTCACGCATGCGCAGTGGTTTTCATCGTGGTATTTTGTGGTATTTATGGGTGTTAGGGTTAACATAGGCTTTAATCTGGAAAAATACATCTTATCTAATATACAATTGGATTAATTGGACCAATTGGTCGAGGTATGAGTATCAAAATATTCGTGACGAAAGCTTTACAGTTATTTGTCTTACATTGCAATCTTCAATCTATATTAATACCCGTGTCATGAAACCTTATTCAGCTGCTAATATTTATTTCCAAACCTTTTCATTAAGTCTTCTGTTAATATAGCACAATTATTTATATGAATGGTTCCGGACATGTTCAGGAAATGTCGACATCACCAGTTGCTTTTGTTCTGCATACTGTAAGTTTCGCAGACGGACCTTTCGCAAAATTGAAATAAACGTTGATGGATTCCATTTAAGATAAATTTGTTGTGAAGCATGTTTGAGAATAACAGTAGGGTTTTGTGTTACCTTCCACAGTCGGCGTGTCTTTCAATGTCTATGACACCATGAGGCACCAGTGAATATATTTGTTTAAGCTCTTCTTTTAATCATAGTGTAATTGTATTGGTCTGGAGAACGTGATGTAAAGTATTTCCGTTCTTAATCAATTTACTTTACAACGCATCGACATTTGCTATTATAACTTAGTTACTGACTTCGAGATAACATACAAAATGATTTCATATCATCCTCTTTGTTCAATCATTTTTAACAAATTGAATGTCCTTCAGGTTTGTTCAAGTCTGTTATAATATCCATTCGATACTATTTACACAAGTGACAAACCTTTTTACAATGTAAATAATGTCAAGCTTGAAGATGATGTGGAAGCTAATTTTAGAACAGTATAATTTAAAGAAAGTTATAAATTTATAGCGTTTTCTATTTTCAGTGTTGTCAAATAGACGATTCAACGTTGTGAACAAACAATGACGATTATAAAAGTATCGAAATAATACAAAGCGGAAGCAATCATCAACGATTCATTATCAAACAGTGGCAAAAGACTCTATCATGTCTATTTTCCAGATCTGTGTCAACAGTATTCATGTATAAATTAGGCTATCTGAGCTAGCTCTAAAAACCTAGTTCCGTTTACATAAAAACACTAAAGGAATTGTCGTTATAAAAAGAAGCTCTAAATCTTGGTGTTTAACGGAAGGTTTATCGGTAGTGCTTACACAACGGTGTTGTTTCAGTCTTATGCAAGTAGCGAGGTAATCTACATATACTCTATTATTTATCTTTCAAAAATCCTTCCATAAACAAACAAAACAGAGATAGATATTTTGCATTTTGCACCTGCAGCGCTTATATAGCTATGCTTCTTTGACTTTTGTTCTCCTTTTGTATGTGTGACAATAATACTAGATTTCCATAGTCTTGTTATCTATGGTAATCCACTCAATATGTCCTTAGGAATAGCTGAAGGATATCTATACGGGATCTACTATCAGTAAACAATGCAATGCTGAAATGCTTCAAAAGTTTGACATGCACTTAATGCTTCTGGTACATTAACTCATTCCAAAGTACCCTCCTTTTTAAGCTCGTCTTCGTTTCTAATGTGGATTGAGCCATGGATACTTAAACAATGGAATAAAGAGTGTGATGTACAAATCTTCCATATTCAACATTGATCAAGCTACCAGAACCTCAATTTTCTTAGACGCTATTTGCCTGAAGTGCTTACTTTGTTAATGACTGACGAGTTTTTGTTGTTACTTAGATGCCTTATACAAAACGGAAGCAAAGGCAGCACTCATGGCACATTTGCAATAAAGAAATGTTAAAGTATTGTGGCTGCCCAAACATATCGCTTCGGGTTCAAGAAAGTACTGTAGCTATCAAAACAACTCGATCGTGTCCAGAAAACAAAACATAAAACAATCAAATATAAAATGCTGGCAACCCACAGATCTGGTTAAGTCCGGGCTTAGTTCAAGACATTCATGGCAAGGGTCCATCACAATAACACGTGGTACAGTGCACCATTACGGTCAATGTTGGGTTTTTGAGAAAAAGATTTGGATCTGCACCATACCCGGCGTGTAGATAGCCCTGTACGATAAATTCTAACGAAACCCTCTCCGTGACCGATCAATCGTTGCGAGATTTATCTCTTACACCCAAATGGGACTTCATTCAAGCAGTTTAACAGAAGTTACATAGCACTTCAGAGCACTTTCCTTGTTAATGGCTTGTTATGGAGGAGGGATGTTGAGTAGAAACTTTTAACATTCATTTGAGCGCAACGATTTGCATTGCATGCACTAGCACGACACTTAACCATCTGATCGGCAAGTTGAATATATAGTTGAATTATACCTTTTAACCACATCTCAAGGCACAATAAAAATGCGAAACACCTTAAATGCTTTCAAAAGATACCATGTCAAGTGTCGGGGCAGCACTCTTCGTTAAGATGGCTAATTGAGATCAACTTTCGAATATTCAAAATCTCTAAAAAGGTTAAGATATGTTTGACGAAATAACTTGATTTTCAGATTGTGTCAGGTTTGGAAGTTCTTCTTACATTTTGTTACTTTCAACTATTTGCATTTCCTATTTGCTTTATGCATCTATTCATTACTATTTTAAGGAAGAAGTCAGCAAGAAGAATACATTTGCGAAGTTGCTACAGAGTAAAAACCTTTACCAATGTCTATTTCCAGTAGTAATGTTAATTAAATTCCTGCTCCGAACCTGCAGTGCGCGCTCATAAAATGAATAAAGGTCTTACATGATAGTGCACTCAACTTATTAGTTGTTGCATTATCTTTCTGGAGAGGGTATTATAGTGCAAACTAATGGACAAGGTATTGTTTGAATAGCAACAGTGAGCGCATCTTTGCTAAGAGGCATCATAGAATCAGTGAATGCATTCATCCGTCTGCATGGTCTCGCCAATCGCTGATGCTAAACATTGACTTCTAAAACATAAGTCAGTGAAAGGGAACTCAATCGCACACCTAAGGTATGTATTCGGTAAATTCCCACGGAGGTCATTAACACATAAATTTTTAAACATGGTAAATCTATATTCAGAGAAAAAAGATGGTTTGCATAAATGTTTAGAAACCTTTTGAGTGCGTAAAGTAAATTTGTAATGGCTTTTACAGAACCACAAACGCTTCCTTGGATAACCTGAAGATCATATTATGGTTCCTATATAGCAAAATTAACAGCCCTTTTCGTCCCTTTTTTAGAGTAAAGGTGCACAATAATGATGTTTTCATATCTGCCTATAACCTTCTTAAATGTTAAGTTCTGCCAACAAATCGTTGCTTATTTCTCTTTTCTAATTAATCTTCACCTACATTGACAAACCTCGCGGTTTTATCAAATGTTTAGATCATTTAATTATCACATCACGCTTCACTCTGCCGAAAAAGATTGCCGACTACACCATGTGTTATCAAACATCACAAATGCCCATAGCATTCAGCTTTTTCCCGCTTTAGAACTTGTTAAGATATTATATTTACAGTTGTCATAATGATTATATACCCACTATAAGAAAGTGCTTGAGATGATGAGAAAGTGTAAATACCGTGTAAAATCGGTCAAACGTTCCTCATGTTAACAATTTAGCTCGACAACTCATAAATATTTTCCTCCTTGATGCTCAATTGAAAAGATGTTCGAGCAAGTTTAAATACAACGAGTAAAAATGTTCTTTTGATCAGATGAATACCATTATCTGCTTGGGATAACATGGCGATTAATTTTCACTGATCTATGGAAACTTCAATTTATGGAGTCCGTGTACGTTTCACGAGAACCTGTACGTTCAGTGTCTTTGAAAAGAGCAGTATTGTATTCAATATAAAATATATATGATTGCACACATACACAGACATGACAGGTGATGAGTAAAGCATGCGTATAGTGCAGGACAATACATTAAAATAATTTTCGCCTATCGCTATGGTAATTGTTACATCACTACTTCTACGGCAAATAGGATGAGTTTGTCTGTGTCAAATTAATAATATAGAGTTAGTGAATTGTAGAAGTAGACGCCTAAATCGATTGTAGAAGTAAATTATGAACGAAAATACGTCAATTTAAAACCAACATTGTCTATATTTCCTCATGCAGTTGTTACGAGTCGTACTTGACTCAAGGCCAAAATCACCTTTTTCCCGAACTCACACGAATGCACAACACAAATACACTGTTTGTTTAAGCTAACAAAATCTAAGTCTTTAATTGAAAACAGAGTATGATTGGTACATATAATAACAATATCGCATATACAATAAAATCACACAATGACAGTTTTACTATATCAGTACTTAACCAGCTGTCTTCTTGTTGGTGATCCTAGAGTTCTTGCAATGTTCTGGACGACTGATGTAATATATCCTTATTCACTTGTCCTGCGAAAATCAGCGAAGTCCATAGTACACTTGCATTTATAAATCCTTGCGTATAAAATCCTCATACGAAAATGATGATGCTTCCTCCAATCTCCTTTGCGCTGCTATCTCCACAAATATATCTCCTTGCGCTGCATTCTCCACAAATATATCTCCTTGCGCTGCTTTCTCCAAAAATGGTGTTTCTTTCACCATTCTCTCTTTCTCCAGGGAACAGGTTTCTTTAACACAGCTCCGCTGTTTTTTGACAGATGCGTGGCCTTCACAAACCCAGCAAACTCCAGCAATTTGACAGAAGAACTTTTAATCCTTTGATGAGGAAGAGCACTTTTGTGTGCTCGCTGTCTTCTTCGTTGCTGTATTAAAATTAGCTCAATTATTGGCTATATAAACTGGTTAAAATGCACTTCTTTTTTGAAGCACGAAGACCATCACACACATGTGGAGTTTCTCAATCTCCCACGGCATTCTGTAAAAACTCAACAAAAACCTCCAGCTTTTTATATCAGTACTCATGCAAAAACCCATCATCTATTAATAAACCATTACTTCAATCACATTTTCACAACATTGCTGCAATCTTGGGATTTCCCAAGATTAATTATACACATTCACATTACATCACTTCCTGGGGGTTTTCCTGATGGTGCAATAATGAACTGGGGCTTTCCAAGTTCCAAACATAGCTCTGACTTTGTTTACAATAATTTGGGGAATTCCAAAATACAAGGGGTTTCCCATCTCATGAAATACTTTCAGCTTGTAAACAAGGTTAAATAATTAAATTAAATTAAATTACTCAGGGCACATCACACCCTCCCCCTTAAAAGAAGAAAGTTCGAATGTAATGAAAACTTTCTTAAATGTTTTCTTCTTTTACTTTGAGTATTTAACTCATCATACACAGTGACTACTTGTCACATACAACTTCCTTTTAAAGGAAATTTTTTTTGTCAGGTTTTCTTATGCAATTCTGGACAGGGCATCAGCCATTACATTGTCTTTTCCCTTAATATGTTTGATGTCCAGATTGTACTCTTGCAAGGTCAAACTCCACCTCACCAGTCTTTGGTTTTTGTTCTTCATCCTGTTGATGAAGGTGAGGGATTGTGATCTGTGAAAACAAGCACAGGGTATACTGTGGTACCCAAATACACATCAAAATGTAGCAATGCTAATAGCAATGCTAAACACTCCTTCTCAATTGTGGAGTAATTTCTCTGGTGCTTGTTGAATTTCCTTGAAAAGTAACAAATGGGGTGATCTATTTGATCTTCACCCTCTTGCATCACAACACCTCCACAGCCTATGTCACTGGCATCAACAGTCAACTTGAACTGCTTCTGAAAATCAGGTGCAGTAAGCACTGGTGAACTCATGAGTATAGATTTGACTCTGTGAAAAGCATTTTCACACTGTTCTGACCAAATGAATTTTGCATCTTTCTTCAACAAATCAGTCAAAGGACTTGCTATCTCTGAAAAGTTTGGACAGAACTTTCTATAATAGCCAACCATTCCTAGAAATCTCATGAGTGCCTTCTTGTTTACAGGTGTGGGGTATTGCTCAATTGCTTCAACTTTGGCTTTGATAGGTTTCACCTGACCTTGACCTACAACATATCCTAAGTATGTGACTGTGGCATGGCAAAACTCACTTTTTACCAGATTGACTGTCAACTGTACTTCAGACAGCTTCTCAAACAATTGATGGAGTTGTTCCATGTGTTGTTCCCAAGTTTGACTGTAAACAATCAAATCATCTACATACGCTTCACATCCCTCTATGTCTGCCACAATTTGATTTACCATTCTCTGAAATGTTGCGGGTGCGTTTTTCAACCCAAATGGCATAACTTTGTATTGGTAAAGACCAAATGGTGTACAAAAAGCAGAAATCTCTTTGGCACGGTCTGTGAGTGGAACCTGCCAGTACCCTTTCAAAAGATCAAATTTGCTAACAAATTTTGCATTCCCAATTTTGTCTATGCAATCATCAATTCTTGGAATTGGGTACGAGTCTGTCTTTGAATGAACATTTGCAGCTCTCATGTCTGCGACCAATCGGTATGAACCATCAGGCTTGGGAACAAGTATACACGGTGAACTCCATTCACTACTACTTGGTTCTATGATATCATTGTCTAGCATATAATTGATCTCATTTTTGAGATGTTCCATTTTCAATGGATTGACTCTGTAAGGATGCTGCTTGATTGGTTTTGTATCACCAACATCTACATCATGAAATGCAGCATTTGTTCTACTTGGCGTATCAGGAAATATATTGTCAAATTTGTGAATCAAATTTGCAATTTGACTTTGTTGATCTTGAGAAAGATGACCTAACTTTGAGTCCAAATTAGTGAGCACATCAGAATTGTTCAATTTTACATTATACTCTTTGTGCTCTAGCTCTTTATCCTGGTCATATGTGACATCAGAATTGTCATCTTTACTCTTGTCTACATTGGTGATTTTGTCTACATCGGCATGTTTGTCTACATTAGCATGTTTTACTGTACACACAGGTTTTGAAATGCCACTGTCACTTCTTTCAACATACTCTTTGAGCATATTTATGTGGCATAACTGCCTGCTCTTGCGTCTACCAGGAGTCTTGATAATATAATCTACTTCACCCACTTTTGACTCTACTTCACATGGGCCATGATATCTGGCTTGTAATGGGTGTCCTGGAATTGGAAACAGTACTAGAACTTTGTCACCTGGTTTGAACACTCTCTCTTTGGCATGTTTATCATACCATTGCTTCATTTTGGCCTGACCCTGTTTCAAGTTTTCTTTGGCGATATCAGTTACTCTGTTAAGCCTATGCTTAAAATTGGAGACATAATCCAACAAATTGATATCTGATTTCTCATTGAGCCACTTTTCTTTCAACAACTTTAAGGGCCCGCGCACTGTGTGTCCAAACACTAACTCAAAAGGACTAAAGTTTCCTGAACAAACAACAACAAGTGTACTCCCTCATCCCAGTCCCTCTGAAATTCCAAACAGTATGTCCTGATCATGTTTTTCAATGTTTGGTGGAACCTTTCTAGTGCACCTTGTGATTCTGGATGGTAAGCACTTGAGGTATACTGTTCTATACCTAATTGATACATGACCTGCTGAAATACTCCAGAAGTAAAGTTTGATCCCTGGTCTGACTGTATGGACTTGGGGAGCCCCACAAATGTGAAGAACTTGGTTAAAGCTTTCACTATAGTCACTGCTTTAATATTTCTCAAGGGTATGGCTTCAGGAAAGCGTGTTGACGCGCACATAATTGTCAGAAGATTGATTACCTGACTTAGTCTTTGGTAGGGGCCTACACAATCAATAATAACCCTACTAAATGGTTCATCAAAGGCTGGAATTGGCTTCAATGGAGCAGGAGGTATTTTCTGATTTGGCTTCCCTACTACTTGGCATATGTGACATGTTTTGCAATATTCAGAAACATCTTTTCTGAGAGTGGACCACCAGAAATGTCTCAGAATTCTTTCATGAGTTTTCTTAACACCCAAATGCCCTGCCATGGGACTATCATGTGCTATGTTAATAACTTCAGTGTGGTAGACTTTTGGTACCACAATTTGGTGCACTACCTTCCACTCTTCATCGGCAGGTGCATCAAGGGGGCGCCATTTTCTCATTAGCACACCATCTTGTTTGTAAAACAGACAGAATTTTGTTCTGCTTCTTCTAGGGTCAATGCCCTTTGATTGATCTCTTTGATATCTGGGTCATTTTGTTGCTCCAGAATCAGCTTGTCATGACTTAATGGGTCTTTCATGTTTTCCCCAATTTGTTCATGCTCAGAGGCTGTGTCATTTTGAGGGTATTTTTATCCCCTGGAGAAGGAAGTTTATCTTCTTTTTTCATTCAACTTTGACACAAATGTGTCTTCCAAATTGTAGCCTAAGTCATCAATTTGGTTGTCCTCAATTGTTTCTAATGAGGCTTTCTTACTCATTGCCCGTGTCACTGCACATGCAGGAAATATCTCCTCTTCCTCACTATTATCATCCTGTAAACAGGGCTTATCTGTAACTATTGGGTCAGGAAACACCTTCCCCCCTGCCAAATCATTTCCTAGCAACATGGACACTCCTTTGACTGGCAATTCATGTCTAACTCCTATGGTTACCGGACCAGAAACCAAGTCAGATGTCAAGTTAACTTTGTGGAGAGGTACACTAATTATTTCCATCCCAATACCCTGGATCAAAGCATTACCTGCTGAACTATCCTCATTAAAGGGCAAAGTTCCTTCCAGAATCATAGACCGTGCACAACACGTATCTCGCACAATCTTAATGGGCTTTGGACTACCATTCTCACCAAGTGATACTACTCCCTCTAACACAAATGGTTCAAATTCTTCACACACCTTGTCTGTCTCACCTCCCTTTTGTGGGAATTCTTGTTTCTTGATTTGACTGACTTGTTTCTTTGACTCAAGTGACACTGCACATCCCACAGTATTACTAGCAGTTTGCTGCTGTTTTTGTGCGTCTTGTCTGCCTTTTAAGAAATAACACTGGGTCATCGTATGCCCTGGTCTCTTACAATGAGTACAAGTTACTTTGGCTTTAAATTCAGTTCCAAATTTTGCTCTGTTACCTGAACTCCCTGGGGTCCCTCTACCACCAGCACTATGCTGTGAATTAGACTGAGGTTTCACTTCTTGTGTACCACCCTGATTTGTTCTAGGTTGATTATGGCTGAACCTGTTTGAATAACTTCTGTTATGACCAAATCTACTCCCATTCAATTTGTGAGTTAAGCCATAGTCGTCCGCCATTGTCGCCGCCTCATTTAGCGTCTTAATTTTGCTAGCGCTTTCATCCAAATGGGTTTTAATGTCAACGTGGACACATTTCTTGAACTCTTCTATAAGAACCAATTGCTTAAGTTGGCCGAAATCATCTTTGACTTCTTTTGAACCAAGCCACCTGTCAAACATTAGCAAATTCTACATGGGTTTGATCTGATTGCTTTCTTGAATCTCTGAACTTTTGTCTGTATGCTTCAGGCACCAGCTCATAGGCCTTGAGAACTGCCTGTTTGACTTCTTCATAATCATTACACTTCTCTATTGGTAGAGCTGAGTAAGTTTCCTGGCCTTCCCCACAAAACTACTTTGTAACAGTAGGGTCCAATGCTCTGGAGGCCATTTCAAATTTGTAGCTACCTTTTCAAAATGTTGAAAGTACTCGTCAACTTCTTTCTCTTTGAATTTAGGCACAAGCTTTACATACTTTGTAACATCAAAGCCTGACTTTGCTTTGAGGAGAAACTTGATGAGTATTTGTCACCTAGCTTAGCCAACTTCTCTTGTTCAAACTCAATTTCTTTTTCTTTCAAATGTGCTTCCATTTGAATTTTTGCTAGTTTTTCCTTTTCTTCCATTTCTAATTTGTGGTGCTCAAGCGCCATCTTTTCTTAGCGTGCTTTTTCTTCCATTGCTAGTTTTTGTTTTTCAATGTCTAGCCGTTCTTGTTTTTCTTTATTTTCATTCTCTAACTTGATCATTTCCAGTTTTTCTTTTTGGTCCATTTCTATTTTCTTTTGGTCCATTTCCATTTTCCTCAGTTCTAATTGAATTTCCAACTCTTTCAATTTAAATGCTGAGTCCCCACCAATTTCAGTTTCTACGTCAAGTTTCTCTGCCAAATAGGATTCATCAAAAATGTCCTCCCCGACCAAAACATCAATCAATGCATTTTTGATTATTTGCTTTCTTGTAGCTTGCTTTACTTTCAAGTTATAATGTTTGGCAAATGCTAATAAATCAGGCTTCTTCAACTCATCAAACTTCTCCCAATTTATAGTTTCAAGAAACTCTTCTGCTTTAAACTCTGCCATACTGTACTTTCACGTTCAAGACTTTAGTAAATTAATGTCAACCTTTTTACAGTGTATTTCCCGGACGAGCCCCCAATTTTTGTTACAAGGTTAAATAATTAAATTAAATTAAATTACTCAGGGCACATCACACAGAACACAAGTTATGTATTATCTAGTTAAAAGACAACTTATTGGAAATCTCTTTTGGTTTGATTAGAAAGTACACCACATCTTGTTGAAAATTAGTTATTGAATTAGGTTAAAATAACTTCTTGTTTCAAACATCAAGCTTGGTATATACATTTGTGTGTGATCGTGACGTAAATAAAATCAGCTAGCAAAATCATGCGGCGTTCAGTGAAGACTTCAACAGCAACGGGATTAAGTTCACGTAAAAATGACCTGTTTTTACTGGAGCTAGCTGTGTAGCATACTTCTGGGAAGAGTTTAGAAGGTGCATATATATTTAATTAAATAGAACATGTCATAGGTTGCGTCTCGTATTAGTGGGAAGGATACGGAGGGCATTGGATTGATTACTATTATAAAAATATGTAATTAAAACATAATATGATAAAGAGATTAGCGCTGGGTCCCGACATAATCCCTGTTGAGAAGGTCATCGCCTAACGAGTTCATTCATGTATATTAAATTAAGCGTCTAAGGTAGAGTATTTTGTGTCTGAGTGTGACCAATAACCCACTCGACATAACAAAGGGAAGAAATTTTGCTGCAGTCGTTTACACATGGCTTTCATTTGATCGTCTTTTAAGCGTCAAGATGTATTAACCAATTGAACGTTCGCGTTGCGCACAGCATTGTGTGTAATGAATTCTAACGGTACAGTGGCAACAAGTTTTGCATTTAGTATAAGTAGCACCGCCACTTTTCATGGAAACCTTACAATGGAAACTCTTAGACATTGAGCGTTTAAATGGAGTATTGCTTTTAACGTTGAATGAATTTCCGTGCAAAATACATTGACACTTTTAACGTAGATACATGAAACACCTGTGTGGACAACTTTATACAATCATCCCACCAACTGGGCGAATTCGATCTCACTTCATGTTTTCTGTCCTCATTTTTTTATTCAGGTTAATCTGTTAGCTTAACCTTTTTTTATCAATACTATGATCATAAGTCACCTTGCGTAGTTTGTATTTCACATGATTTTGTTTCGAATACGGCTTCAGATTTCGTATAAAATAGATTCTAACGCTATTGTAGGATAGAAATTCAGGCATAACTTTACTGATGATGACGTTTCTTATTTCACCTTTCTTTCTTTGCTTTGTAAGATCATTTTGAGGTACAACGAACTTTGCGTTTGTAAGCACCGTGGTCACCTTATATGTGATGGCGTTGCGAAACTTAATTTTAGCATAGGATTCTGTTTGCAACTTGATAAAACCCGTTGATAAATAAGAAGATGAATCCTTTTTACGTGAGCTTTCGTACAAGCTGATATATTAAAGGTAGACTTGTATTGACAAAAATAAGAATTACATTTCTTGTATTCTTCTAAATATTTTGAAGAAGAAACATAATTAGCCTGTCTCTAACAAAACCTGTTCATATAACTGTATATATATTATTAGTCTGAATTAGTAATCATGCTGCTAAATCACTTGCTGAATTTTTTCCATTACTATGTACGAGGCATCAACTGTTTCCAATGAAGTGTAATTTTCATCAGGAAGATAATATATTTACAGTGAACAATTTACGTATATAAAGAAGTATCACCAAATAACAATCTGTAAACTCTACGAAATATTTCCTGTGGGAAACAAGACTAGAATATTCAGTATCATTAATTTGATATCTGAATAATTAATCTATAGCTTCAGCTATTCAATTGAACCATATGGCTTAATTTATTGCTTGTAAACTGTGTCATTTCAAGTAACTCTGGTCCCAAATAAATCACTCATCTTTACACTGCATTGATTTTACGAAGCATTTCAATTAATTTGTACCCTCATCTCCTCACATTTGTCATTCATATGACACGGTCGCACAACAATCATCTGGAATTAAAACACGAGCATTAAAAGATATTTTAATGATCCAAATTGACTGATAAGATTCTGTCGAGTTCTTGAAATTGAATATGCTGCTAACTAAAGTATTACTTTGAAAGTACATTATACGAGATTCTTATTCAAGTCTCACGGGTATTCTATCCCTAGGACACTACAAGAGGGATATACTGATTTTCTGTTCCAGAAAAGTAAAAAAGTTAACATGATCATTTATTCAATTCTCAAATTTATGTCAACCAGAATAAACCACATGGGTTTTTACATGCTTGATAATTTACGCCAGAGGAGATTTTGGGTCACAGATATTTATACTTTATTTACAAGGATTATAAGATGCTCATGGGCTCATGGGAATAAGAAAATATCGAGATTTATGAATATGGAATTGGGCTAAGTCTAGCGCAAAAGCTATTTGCTTTGCAAATGATCATTTGAAAGAATAGTACACTTGTGAGCTTAGAATAATAACGTGCTTAACTTTGATTCGTCACCGTGTATTTTCATCACGTGCTTTTACAATTGAGCAAATCTCTTCAAGTCGCAGTTCAACCATATTTTTGAGTTCTGCTTATTTATGTCGGTAATTCAACCTACAATTTATTTATAACACTTGACCCCAGGGGGCATTCAAACTTTCTGAGTATGAACCACTTTGAAGAGCCATTTTACAAAAGCTCCACCTATATTCAAAACTGGTATATTACAAGTGCATTTCAGTTCTGATCAACACCTATTGGTATTTAGGTTCAGTACATATCACCTCAAACTTCAATCAATTTGATAATATCACAACAATATTCCAAAATTTAGACATTTACCCCCCCACTCAAATTCAGTCTCCTAAAATCCGCCATTTTAAGATAATTTTACTACATTATGAGCATTATGTAGACTCATGGAAAGCACATTTTCTATCAAAAATAATTTGACACCTTCTCCCGACACACCCCATTTTATGCAAATCTCTTTCAGATTAGTCCTGGCACTTTGTGAAGAAATATTCCATACTAAATGTCAAGTCTGTACTATATTTATCTAAATTTCAATTGATATAACGCAAATGATCACTGACCGATGAGATTGTATCATACTTGTTAGCAACCATCAGTCTAATTAGCTAAATTCCAATAATTTGCCGTTAGCGATCGATGTACTAATTCAACCAAAGTCAACGTCAGACAGGTAAATCATACATAAATCTGCGCGAATCAAATTGACAACTTAAGGTTATTAATTATTTTAAACTGTTGTGATTTGGTAGTTCACAGCATCTTACGAATGGTAGTGAGCTTTGGCAAAAACTGCATTACTCAATTCATAGCGAGCGTGTAGAAGAATGAAAATATCACATATACTTTTATAGGTGCTGCGGTTCTTTAGTTACGTTGTAAAGAGGGCTGAAACAACAACACTTTTGTAAAACGTACATAACTCATTTACAACAATAAATTAAGCAAGTTTGCAAAGTATACGATTTGTAGAATGAACTTTTGCAAAACATCAAGGTGTTAATTTTCAATAATATAATGATCTAGATAATGAAAATCGATTTTTAGGTTGCTTCGACCAACAATACCTCGTCTACCCTTAATTTGTTTGTGATGTAGCGGTCAAATGGTTTGAAATGCTTTATATTTGTTTTTGTTTTAAATAGAACAAAATATATCATTGTTATTGTCAATTAAATTCATGAATTGAAAATAAGACCCAGATCACAAAATAGATCCCAATTACTTCCTTACTATTTTCAAAGGGGCATTTATTTTTTAAATTTAAAACGAAATATTGCAAGTAAGATTGGCATTAATGGTAGCATCAAATTATAAAGAAGCTGTGTTATTGTAATGTAATAGGATCGTCACATTTCACGATGTGAAAAATGACTGACGAAATACATTCAGTTGACAAAGAACAGAGGTTTTAATACTAGGAAGAATTATACTTTTATATTTTACGAAATATTGACATTACTCGTATTTCTTTTACATGATGTAAGATGTAACTAACAGAGGTAAACCAAAGTATCTTCACGCGTTATCTGTGAAGGTACGTTTATAAGTACACGACAGAAGGGCGCATTTTTCATGTATGTGAATAAAACATGCGTCTCGTTTGCTATAAAAGAGCTGTGATAGAGATGTTATCTGAAAGCAAATGAATAAGTCATTTGTACCACCTGAGTCCAGACAACTGCTTTAGTTCTCAGGACGTTGTCTCTATGCAGCGATCTGATTACAGACAAATATTTAATGGCGGGAAAAGAAAAATGGCGCGATGAGGAGTGATGTTTGCATTAATAAATGTTATGCTCTTGTTGTATATTAAGTACTCCCAAAGACATGATTTCTTATAAACGTCTGTGTATTATTTTCTTCTTCTTACAATGATATAAACTATGCTGGTTGAAATTTGACAACCTTTGATAACGGTCCGTTAATATTACAGTTTTAAAAGTGTTTTAAAAGCTTTTGAAAATACATCCTGTTGAGTGCTATTGTTCGTTTCATTACATTGCCAGGATCGATAGCTGTAAAGAAACCCATGTGTTGAATTCTCACGTAGGGATGACTTGCACAATGAATTTTAAAATACCGTTTTGCTGACAAAATCACTCTCAGTCTGTATCCCTTTAATCAAAATGTGCAAATCGCATCTTTAACTCTGTCGTGTAAAATGTCGATACTCATTTACTGGCATTTCAAATATCATTTTTTTCTTATTTTTATCACTTTTACCCTTCAGTAACTCATTTATATAGTAAATGGACACATTACCAGTGTTAAGGGGGCTGTTTTGTCAACCAAAAAGCCAGGCTGTCATTTTCTTCGGAAGGGTGGGGGTCATGAATATACTGGGGGTCATAGAATTTTGAGACCAAATATAGGGGGGGGGGGGTATAATTTTTTTTTTTTTTTTATAGGGGGTTAAAGAATTATTAAGGGCTGGTGACTCACAATTGAATTAATAAGGGCTGGTGACTCAAAAAATGTGCAAACAATCTTTAGTTATACAATGCAAGATTTTTGCGCGTTCCGCGCGCCTTCTTTATACTTACGATCAAAATTTTTAACGCGTTTAGCGCACTCCGCTCTAAAATTCTGGCGTGCTCCACGCCTTACTTCCAGCGATGAATAATTTATCTTGAGTCTGTATAGGCGGAAGAGGGGATCATAAAATTTTTCGACCAGGGATAGGGGGGGTCGTAAAAACAATTAGCCCGCGATAGGGGTGGTCGTAAAAAATTAACTCCGGTCACAGACATATTCATGACCCCCCTGCCGAAGAAAATGACATCCCCCAAAATACTTTTATCGCCACGGCCTAAGACAATATTGGCCAGTCAAAGTATGAAATTGCCCACCACTAATTGCAACAGAATCTTTTTAATCACCATTCATTTCAGAAAAGCATATTTAATAACAAATTAAAAGTCCTCGAAAAATAGTGGAAGAGTGCCTAATTTGCATAAATCCAAAATGGCCGCTTATGCAGTAGGTAAAATATCAAAGATGATGGTCGCATTTCTTTATTTGCAAGGGATAGGTGATTAATACTGCCATTAAAACAGCTGAAATAATTGAAACAAGCAACGAGGAAATTTTGCTTGCGTCTTATAATAGTACGCACTATTTCATGCTCTACATTTCCCCTCTTTTACAAAATTATTCACTTTTATAGCATTTTTATAGCTTTTTCGGATATAAAATGTATCTATTAATGACAAAATTGGTGGCGCTATTAGGTACTGGAAATTACTCTTTCAAGCTTTTCCTTTTATTGTTTGATAAAATATGTATATAAAATTTCCTCGTTGCTTGTTTCAATTATTTCAGCTGTTTTAATGGCAGTATTAATCACCTATCCCTTGCAAATAAAGAAATGTGACTTAGGATAAATAGCGCCATCTATAGTTTGCATTTAGTTAATAATGAAGCCAATTATCTCTATATATATATCAAACAACCGTGTGGTGCTAAATAATTTTATGATCAATTAAGCTAACGAACTTGCAGGGTGGCGGATGTGAGGACACGGTACCATAGAAAGTCTATGGAAAAAGTTCAAAACAATTTGATGACACACTTATTTCCCCTTTTATGTTGAGTTGAAAACTAAATCCATGATTATGTAGTACCAATTTGATGTCAGTAATTTAATATAATTATGTGCTTTGTGTAATTCCGTCTCATTAATTAGACTAACGTGCACATTTACAGGCTCGTCCATGCCTTTTCCCATAGGCTTCTATGTAAAACAGTCAATTTTCAGAATTGCAAGTAATTAATCTAAAAGTGACGAACAAAGATATATTGTATTCTTTCTGGTTTGGAATGATTATTCATGACTGAAAGCAGTTATTTAAAAGTATTAAATCGGATAATTAGCATTAATTAAACCTTGAAAATTTTGATTAGGTTTGATAATGACTTTTTATCACTGTGCATAGCATCTGTTTGATTTTGTGATCCTCAGATTGAGAAAATACTTCTGAAAAGAAATAGGTACTCCCAACTTAAACATATGAATATATGAATACAAAAGCCACCTAAGTCCATACTTTGGCCAAATTGAGTTAAGCATGGGAAATTGTTGCTATACATAGGCCTGTCATATGCATGAAAGAACAACTCAAATTCATTCTCTGTGTCTATTGGGCATGTGAAAATAGCATGTATGAAAGAATCACCCAATTCCATGATTTGAGTCTTGTAACACATTGATTGAAATCCAGTATGTATAAAAGTCCACTTATAACACATTCATTGCTAGAGAATGACTTTTGAACAAAAAATGGGTTTAATAAAGGAAAGTGTGTGGTTTATATTGCATGGCAGAATGCTTATCAACATTATACATACCTGTGTGCTTTATTTTGTATTATCTTACTAGTGGTAATCTCATTCTAACATTGTTGTCTTTGTATATGATTCAAAAACCACCTAAGTCCAAAATTTAAAATGAACCCCACGAAGTTCCTGAAATGCTAATCGTCATACCTAATACAGGTTAATCCACTCATTTGCACGTAAAACTTACCATATTGACCAGGTAAATCTAACTGAAGGAATTAAAATGATACACGGGTTTTTCTCTCAAAATAACTTCGCATGGACTTAGGTGGCTTTTGTATTCATGTATTCATATGTTTATTAAAAAGTTAATTGTTACACCCTGTATATTTTCTTGTACACCCTGAATATTGACGTCAGGTTTGAGTCATTGTAATCTATATTATTTATGCTTTCCAGCAATGTATACTTTTACATACTTGTAATTGGTACATAAAAGGTATAACCATTCATCTTAAAATTGATGTTTTTAGCTATAAAAACAGTGTGTCACGAAAGAGGGTCCCAACTAGTGACACATTTCCATAATGTAGCCTATTAGGCAAAAAAACAAGTTTGTTTCCTGTAGCGCGCGCATTTCGTTTTGACGGCGTATTGTGCGCATTTGAATTTTTTTCACTTACAAAGAAAGAACAAAAAGAACAAAAAACCTGGAAAAATCACAAAAAATAATATAAATTACTACTGGAGCAAACATTTACACATTACACAACAAACGAGCATAGTGAAAAACTACTGCAGGTTGAAAGGGGGTCATAAATATTCTTGAATATGAAGAAATATGATTTTTGTGTGTTGGAGAGACCCACTGTAAAATTCCATTCCAATTTTTTTCATTTGAAGACATGGATAATAAAAATAAAAAAACGCATTTCGCATTTGACTTTTTTGACCTGCTACAGGAAACAAACATGTATTTTTTTTGGCCTTATACCATAAATAATGAAACGACATCAAAAACCGAGTCACAATATTGTATAGCCGTTATTATTGTATTGCAGACCTCTACTGTATATAAATCCTACTTTTGGATACAGTCTTCCTTAAAAGAAAAAAGCGCCGAACAAAATTTTTTAGTATAGTCTGGCTGACAATATACAAGTGGTGTTGACAATGAAATAATTTATGTTAATCTGTTTACCTATTCTCTGGTGTGTCAATCTCAAACTCGTGTAATATGAGGACGGCCATATTGAATAAAGACCATTATTTCTATCGACGTGACCGTGTTTGTCATAGCAATGCCTTTAGAATAGTCCTCTTTAATTTGCCCTGATAAAATAGAAGCATATTCTTTCATTTAATTATCGGATGATTTAAAAAATTTAATCAGTTCACTGTTGCTTAAAGGAGGATTTCGTGATCCTAGCATCCTCTTTTTATGACATTTTTCAGTAGATATCCCCGAAAAAGGCTTATTCCCAAAATTTGAGTTGAGGGCGAAGCTCAGTTTTTGCATGCTATACACATGTTGGTAGCTCGCGGGTATTATCAGTCCCAGTCTAACACAGACTAATTAAGATTAACTCATAATTAAAATTAACTTTTAAGTAAGTTTTAAAAGAACATAATAACTTAATATGGTTTTAGAAGTGGGATCCTTTCACTAGTAGAGAGCATATTTAAGTGAGTCCTGCTATACGTGAGTTTGCAAGTACTCATAACAATATCACATAAAATATAATTTTGCAACATAATGTTAAATTAATGGAACTCATCATTTCGTTTCACTTTTGAACACGTTGAATAAACCACTTCATTTGTGGTTCCATCTCAAATGATATTATTGTAGCTTGCATGGTAAATGAAAGTAGATATTTTAGCCAACCACGTTAGCTTTCTTTGTAGACATATATACTGGTAGTTACTATTTGTTTAACCATCAAAATGTTGGGGAAAGTTACTAAGACCGTAGCGCTAAGATAATATTGTACATTATGGTCGATGTGGAATCATTATGCTATTGTACGTTATAGGTTAAATACCACTAATTATGTATTACACGGGTTTCAATGGGAAAATGGCTAATTTCGGGTGGAACTTTCTCATATTCAGAACTCTCACAGATAAATGCCACTAATAACAGGTGAAACTATATGATTTAGATACCAAATGATCAAAAATTCAACATAGGTTGACCTGAGACTTTTCTTGTTTTAACGCACTGAACCGTAAACACCTTAAAATGACAGTGCGCCCTCGAAGCTGAAAGTTACAATATGGTAGGGCGAATATTTACTAAAAACCGAAGCCGTGCGTATGAATTTTGGTACTATTACAACAAAAATGTCATATAATGAGAGAAAATGTACCATTTTGAAGCATCATTACCTTAAAAGTACTTTTTTGGCTATATAACTTGATCAATTTCAGCGATTATAATGCAGTCTTTTCAGATGCCATGAAAACAAATAGTTACTAGTCGTATTTCAATGTATCGCCCAGGCCTATTAGTGGTATTTAACCTATACATGATAGTCAATGAATTTTAACATTCAGTACCTGAAAAGCACCTGAGTCGACACAAGTCATATACTTTTCGTTGAAACCTACTACGATTTAAACTGCTAGAAATTGTGCATTCTAATAAGTAAAGCATGATTTTGCCGTTGAAATGACATTTCCGTGAAAAAAATACATTGAAATTAAAGTAGTTATATGAAACACCTGTGTTTACAACTTTATCCAGCCTTTTTCCTAACTAGGCGAATTCGATCTCGCTTCATGTTTTTCTGTCCTCATTTTTTGATTTAGGTTAACCTTTTGCCTTAACCTTTTTATCAATACTGTGATCATAAGTCACCTTTCCGTGGCTTGTATTTCACATAATTTTGTTTTGAATACATGAACAGATTTCGTATCAAAATAGTTTTAATGCTATTGTAGGATAGAAATTCAAGCATACCTTTACCGATGATGACGTTTCTTATTACACCTTTCTTTCTTTGCTTATAGGATCGTTTTGAGGAACAACGAACTTCGCGTTTGTTAACACCGTGATCACGTTGTGTTTGCGTTACACAACTTAAATTTTGACATACATTATATTCTCCCATTGGGCTATTCCAGAAAATAGGTGCACATCCCCTATAGAGGAGTAAATTTTCAATCAAAGAAATGTCCGGATTTCCAAGTCTGCTTTCTGAAAACGACTGGATTTCCAGTTGCCAATGTTACTGGAAAAAGCTTGGAAATCCAATCAAATGAAGGAAAAATCACGGAAATGTTGAAAATGAGCTCTCAAATTGAGGATTTCTGATTTTAAACTATTTTTCTACCGGATTTTTTTGCCTTTGGGCACTTTAAAAGTCTGGATTTCCAACAGTCACGACTAGACAAAAAGTCCGGATATCCGAACTCCTCTATAGGGGGCGTGCCTCTATTTCCTGGAATAGCCCACTCGCAATTTGATAAATCAGCCGATGCATGTTTTGTACCTACATAAGCTGATATATTAAAAGTTAGATTTGTATTCAAATGGGTTGTTAAAACGATAATTACGTTTCTTTTATTCTTCTACCGGTATATTAAATTGAAGAAGAAACATAATTTATCTGTCTCTAGTAAATCGTGTTCATATACGTGTCTATATATTTATTGTCTAAATTTGTTCTTTTATCTTACCACACTCTCTTTATCTGCTAAATCTCTTGGTAAATATTTTCATTTCCATAATATATCAATTATTGCAAAATGAATCACAATTGGCAGCAGGAGATTGAGACTCAACAATAAACGTAGGCCTATTATGATTAAATATCACCAAATAGCAATCTGTAAACTCTACATCCTTAGGGAAATAGGATAAGATCAATTAGTGTCATTATTCTGGTACCTCGTATGAAAAATTATGCTTACCATAGTTCTCTGTTAATATATAGCTTATACACTTTATCATCCATACTGCAGTTACTGTCCGTTTTCCTATACACAATACACAGTGCTCTTACCATTGACGCGTGACCTCTACAAATAGCGTACGTTAGAAGTATGGGGATTTGCCTAGTTAACGTCGCTGTGTGAAAAATAACCGGCCAATATTAAAAGTATTCTTCTAAAATTCTAGAAAATATAGTTTTGTAACATGTCCTAAATTTTTAGCTAATTTAGATGTTTGGAAATATTCGTATTTTGGTATTTTAGGAAGGATAACGACAGATAACACCAAAAAATATGAAGAAATTATTTCCAAACCGTGTTAAGTCAACAATCATTATGTTGCTCATTTTCAAGAATGCTGGTTAACAAAAAGCAGACCATTGTCTCATTTCGTGAAAAAAGGTGCACATACCATTGTTTCCTTGCGTTTCCTTTATAATCGGTTACCCAACTGAAGCTATAATACCAGCTCATTGCGATACCGCACATATAAAACAGACACATGTGCACAACCAGAGAAGATCTGATTTAATCAGTTGAGCTGTTTTCAATGAGTGTTATCTTGGTTTAATAGCTTTTAATGGGGTTTAAGTCCTGCAAAGGTCGAAATGAATTCTACTGTAGACATGACTGCATCATGCTCAGTGCACTCACTGGTTTCCCTCTGACCCTCTGTCTCTCCCCTCTCCCCTTCTCCTCTCTGTCCTCTGTCTCTTTTCCTCTCTCCCTCCTTTCTCTCTCGTTTCCTGCACTTGTAATATACACGATTTTGTCAGAGGGAGAGATCTCCTCCTGCCACTCCGCCCAGCAGCTACGCCACTGACCTCGAGTAACACTGGTCCAAAAACATTGGTGGTATTAAAAGCACTTAGAATGTAACTCCACGCATTTGTCATCCACATGACACGTCGCACAACAATCGCCAGGAATGATACACGAGCAGAAAAAAACCGCTTGAATGATCCAAGTCGACAAGTTGATAAAATTCTATCGAGCTCTTGAAATTGAATATGCTGTTAGCTAGAGAAAAGCGCATTACACGATATTTTGCTTCTTCAAGATGTCTCAGGGAATTGTACACCTGGGACACTACTAGAGAGATATACTGATTTTCTGTTCCAAAAATGGAAAATTAACATACTCATTTATTCAATTTTCAAAATTCTGCAAACAACATGCTTGCTAATTGTGGCTTTTGAGTTGTAAATATATTTTAACGATTTTATGAGGAACATAAAATGCTCATATTTGCTCATGGGAATTAGAAAATATTGAGATTTATGAATATGGAATTAGGTTAGCCCAAAATAAGTGGATATTTATAATTAGTGGTAAATAAAATGATTAAAGAGTTTAATTTCAAACCTAAAACGTTTTAAGTGTGCAAATCATTGCAGCTCATCCAGGTCAATTACGGGCCAATTCACTTTTAGCGGTAACCTATAACGGCTATATAACTGAGTTCGTGCTTTACATTGTTTAGCATTTCTTGAATTATGTCTCCGCGTTAATATAAATAAGATAAATTTTCAAAATAAAATACAAGTTCCCTTCCAAAATTTATATACTGTTAACGGTAATACTCAACCAGAAATCAAAATCAACCAGAATTACCTGTACAAACAAGCATTGCCTCCACTCTATACAGAGGTTGTCATTGGAATATAAGTTTTGTGATATTTAGTGACTTCGAAAACCTGAAGAAAATCGCGGTAAATTTATGTACACCAGTACGTGAATCCAACGGCATATACGTGAAATAAGTTTAGATGCTTCCGATACCGTCATAGCATTACCAGATTACTAAGACAGGTTTCTTTTCCTCTGTTTTGATTGACCACACGTTCAATATCCGCAATATAAGCCGCCGATAGCTGTCGGGTATCACAATATTTTCTCATCGTAAGGATCTAACAGCCAACGTTATTTGATACTAACATGGGTAAAATCTTTTACTGTATGCGATTACATACAGCGGATTATCATTGATACCATGTTTTCAGTATATATTTGAAGCAGTGATTTATGTTTTAATTTTTCTTAAACTTATTTTGTTAATATTTAAAGCAGCGATGTCTAGAGTAAGACATTGATGAAACATATTTACAGAGCAGTCATGGCTACAATTATTCAAATATTATTGACCTTGAGTAAAATGCTATAAGACTGGGATGCGCTAGTTATAACAAAAATACATTAATTAACAAGCCCAATAGCACATAATTATTCGCCCTAGTCAACGCATAAACATGCCGTAAACCGGGTTGACATAGACTTGTAGCAATATCATAGTCCAGTTATACAAACATCAGTCATTGTCCCAATTTTCTTTATGTTGTAATATCAATCATTCAAGTCCCTTGTATCTTTACTTATTAATTTAACTTATTCCAAAAGACATCATCTGATCATAGTCACAAACCACGATAAAGTAACGTACGTACACAGCCAGGTTTCCGTCAAGGATCACTGGCCTATTATAGTCCCGAATGAATTTAATAGGGTCTGGACTCTCGAAGTTTCTTAGCATTTAGGCCTATACAGAAGGGCTATTTTATGACACCAATCGCTAGATCTCTAACGGCGTCTCTTCACATGAAGTCATATAAAGGAAAATGCTTGAATTTCCTCAATAAACAGACAAATGGTTCAATGTGCTCATTAATACGACAAATGGTTAATAGACCGCATTGGTAATGAACATTTATAATTTGTTGATAAAAGTAACAAATCATGTATTTAAAAAACACATATCAACGTCAAATCAAGAAAGCAAACAAAACAATTCCAATAGTTTCATCACTTCAATAAATCCGTATTTAAGTTCGTCATGTTCGGTAGATTGTTCTTAATACTAAAATCGGTTAATGTAACAGATGGGCAGCCTCCCATTGCAGTGGGAATAATGATGATATAAAATGCGCCAAATGTCGAGTGTCGTGTTATCACTTTATAGGTTACAATAATTTTCTACACGTATCTAAACCTAGAATTATACGAGTATATCAAATCACCAGCAATGCGCGAATGACCATTGAGATGGTACCAACATTGTTACGTAAAACACTTGGCCAATTCCCTGTTACTCCCGTTACATTTTTGACAGGATTGGCACATTCTGTCTCTTATAAATACAACAAAACAAGAACGTGTTTCATCTTCTCCACATATGAGCTTGTACACCCTACCTCGCACTCCAAACAGCAAACAACAAAAACACCTATGGCAATTTCAAATGAGCTTATTACTTTGTCGGCGTATTTCAATTAAATTTAAGTCTGTCTGCTACATAGACGTTTTTAATTCAAATATCTCTTGTCAGTTATTCTGACATATGTATTATTTTAGGGTTGTTTGTATTCAAGTATCGATTTATTTTTCGTGTTCAAAATTTGATAAATTAACTTGTTTGTGATGTTCTTTTCATATTTTTTGAAAGGCGAATTTTTGCTTTAAAAAGAAAGGTTACATGTCATTGTTTATTTAAATTCCTGAATGATCTGGTTCGCAAAATTGTTTCTCATTTCTTTACTTCTGTTTTATTTTGAGAGGGAAATTGTTTTAAACCATAGTACTGCTAACTAATGTTGCCATTAATGGTAACATTAAATGATAAAGTGAGTAGGATCATTGCATGATGTGAACATTACGTATGTACACTATACAGGAATACATTCGGTTGACAATGAAATATTAATACTAGAAATTATGGTTTTGTAGCGTCTAACAAATATTCATTTTATATATTTATGAATCCCAATGATTATCTATTCATATTTTATGATATATCGACATTATTTCATATTTTGAGCATGATGTGATATATATGTCTAATAACTGATAGATGGTGCCTAAGGCAAAATGTTTTAACATGCTCTCCGAATTAACCTATACATGATACGTTCATTTCGCTTGTAACGGGACGAAATTGGGTTTAATACAAGTCAGAGCAGAAGGGCGCATTTTTCATGTATGTGAATAAAACATGTGTCTCGTTTGCTATAAAAGAGCTGTGATGGAGATGTTATCTGAAAGCAAATGAATATGTCATTTGTACCACCTGAGTCCAGACAACTGCCTTAGTTGTCGGAACGTTGTCTGTATGTGGCGTTCTCATTACAAACAAATATTTAATGGCGAGAAAAGAAAAGTGGCGCGATGAGGTGTGGTGTTTGGATTACTTAATAAATTTACAATGATAGAAACTGTTTTGGTTGAAATTTGATAGCCGTTGGAAAGGGGGTCCTTTAAATTTACAATCTACACCACGAGTCGACCGTTGCAACGAAGTGGCACTTGCTAGTGTAGTTTAGGTCTCGTCATTCATAGGCATATAGGTATAAGCTCTGATATTGTGTAAGTAAGTGAAGAGTGTCAGGTCTTCATTCAGTTTTTGATATCACTTTAAGAATTAAGATTAATTCTACGATAATTGCAGATATTTTTGAGAACAGTAAACAAAAAATTGTTCATGCATGCATTTAAACATATTTATTCTTCAATCTTTGCACGCGGACAAATGATAATGAGCCAATAAATTTACAGAGATAAAAACAACAAACATGCAAAATATATTAAGAATAACATATATATAACACACAGAATGATATAAAATTTGAAGCTTAATTTTAAGTTTAAGCAGGTACAACGTTTGGTTTGATTTCTTTGTTATTTCATTAACATTTGTGTCCCACTTCAGATCATTTTGAAGGTGAATCCCTAGTATCTTAGACTCAGTAACATAGTTAAGGGGCTTACCAGCTATCTTAAGCTCTATAGCGGGCGGTGTTTCGTTTTTGAAACAGATGGCCTGACACTTGCTAGGATTCCAGCTAAGCTTGTTTTTGTTAGTCCACTCGGTGAACTCGTCCAGCGTACCTTGAAGCTTGCTTTGAGGAATACGGACGATTTTCAGCAAGTGTCATGTCATCCACGCACTTCCAACAGTTGATGCTTGCATCTTTGGTCTGAACTGCATCATTAGTGATAACTTGGAAGTCCCTTGTGGGAGGTCACCATTAATAACTTTGAAAGCAGAGAGTGATTGATTGTAGCCGACACATATTGCATACGGTTGCTGACAAAGTCACATAACCAAGGAATCTGCGGACTCCCAAGTGGATAAATGATGGAAACTATTTTGGTTGAAATTTGATAGCCGTTGGAAAGGGGGCCTTTAAATCTACAATCTACACCACGTGTCGACCGTTGCAAGGAAGTTGCACTTGCTAGTGTAGTATAGGTCTCGTCATTCATAGGCATATAGGTATAAGCTGTGATATTGTGTAAGTAAGTGAAGAGTGTCAGGTCTTCATTCAGTTTTCGATATCACCTTAAGAATTAAGATTAATTCTACGATAATTGCAGACATTTTCATGCAGACAATTTTGAGAACAGTAAACAAAAAATTGTTCATGCATGCATTTAAACATATTTATTCTTCAATCTTTGCACGCGGACAAATGATAATGAGCCAATTTAAAAGGAATTATCAGAAATGGATAGGGTGATTACGTTACAACTGTTGTATTACAACAATACAATACAACATGGTTGTATTGTATTGTATTGTATTGTATTGTATTGTATTGTATTATTCATTTACATTTTTCATATTAGGGTCAAATTACATGATAAATTTACAGAGATAAAAACAAGGAATCTGCGGACTCCCAAGTGGATACATTTCTAAATGCAGATGTTGTGGTCTATCGTATTGAACACTTTGGAGAAGTCCGTCAGAACCACTGTTCCCACGTTGTTGACTTAGTCAGCGCCTTGATGATGAGTGTGGAGGAGATTGACCAAGAAGTGGGAAGTTGAGATACCCTTGATATTGCCAAACTGTTGTAGGTCAATTTCATCTTCGATGTCTTTCAAAATCCACTTAACAACAATATATTTGACAAAGCATCCGTCAAGGAGACAGGTCCCTAAGTTTGTCGACCTGGGGAGGTTTATTTGGGGATCCGGACAACAATGGTTTTTTCCACTGTGTGGGGACCACTCCCTCTTGATAAGAACAATTCAAAATATCAGTAATAGGGATGCTTAATTCATATACGAATTCCTTGATCAACCTATGTATGGTTGAACTGATGTATGCTTGAACCATATTTTGTACTTGTCCTCAAAATTACAAAACAAAAATGACTTGGGCAATTATCGTAGCAGGGTGACGATGTGTTGAATTCTTATGTAGCGATGACTTTGACTTGCACAATGAATTGTGGAAAGAAATTTTGGCTTTTTAAAGAGAATTGACCATTGCTCATTCTAGTGACGCTAGTATATGGACAATATAAGTGTGCTTTTTCATTTAATGACATAAAATTTGAAAAATATTGTAAGGAACACTTGAGGCTTTGACTTTTAAAACCTAAATTTTGGTAAAAAAATGTGCTTGCATAGGTAGTTTTCAACAGATTTTCCACATTCGCCTTGCTATAACATTGAATTGCGTTATCTGTTGACCTAGTGACGAAAAGTGTTTTTAGGGGGAAGTGTTAGCTTTCGTTTGATATAAAAAAATTCTGATTGGATGAAGGGAACACTTGAGGTTTCGAAAAAAACAATCAAAGAGACCCATTTTCAGCTAGAAACTCAACAGCTCTTGCTTGCTATGCACTCAACCGTGTAAATCAAAGACTGTGGTGGAGACATTCACTGCTTGTTGTTCTCTGCTTGGAACCTCATGGACTAAAATGTGTGCTCAGGTGTATCGAGTTGAAAACTGTGCGCATGATGGTTTATAAGAGAATCGTTTTTGTATAAAAACCTTTCCATATGATGAGAACTTACGGAAAGCACATTTTCAATCAAACAATTATTTTACACCATCTCCCGACACACCCCAATTAATATTTGGCCCGTACGATTTATGCGGACTCCGTCCAAACCAGTCTTGGAATTTTGCGAAAAAATATTCCATATTAAATGTCAAGTATTTACTTTAAATGTATTTACTGATCTGTCATGTATTTTTAGATTTCACAGCATTGCAATGTTATCACTCATCAAAATTGACAGCTCGTG
Source organism: Amphiura filiformis (assembly GCF_039555335.1). NCBI lineage: Eukaryota > Metazoa > Echinodermata > Ophiuroidea > Amphilepidida > Amphiuridae > Amphiura > Amphiura filiformis. Next base: position 11,870,508 of record NC_092632.1, read on the forward strand.
TTTGGAATTTTATTTTCAGTTGTACGCACTGCTAGCAGTGCCAATCACATAAAAACGGTATATTGTAATTTATCACACATAGGCACACAAACAGAATTGGTAATTATTCCCAAACATATTTGTTATGATCAGTTATCAATGCTGGCGATGGATAGTTGTTTCATCCGAATTGTATGGATGATCAAGGTTTTTTCCTGTAAGCTTTTTCTAATGGGACTTAGACACCGAATTCACCCTAAAAACAACTGTTTACGGCTGATGTCAAGTAACCAGTAAAAACTATCTCAATATTATATAGTGGGTATAGTGCTAGGTAGCAGGAACCAGCTGATAAGGATAACTATATTGCCGCCCTCTGTTGGTCAACGTTACATTACACATGGTTTTAACTACCATGCGGGGCCATTATATATTGGAACTGATATTAGTTCCAAGTCCTCACTATGGACGTTTCCGACCACAACTCTGCCGGACTTGAGGCCTTGATTTTTTTTAAAGCCCTGACAAGCTGGGGCCAATTGCCTCAAGCCCGGCAGGGCTGAGGCCGGACACTCCCATAGCGAGGACTTAGTTTCTTGTCCGGACATCTGGTTACCGAGTTATGAGCAATTTATCAATGGCTGAAAACAATATAAAACAAAAGAATTTGAACACTGTTTTTGCCAATATCTCTGAAACAATATTATCGACATCCGACTCATGCCCCTTGATCATGCCACATATATATTTAAAAAAAAACCGGCAGGACAAGAAAGCAAGGTGAATATGTAACCTTACGTTATCGACAGCCCTTAATTTCCATCATTCTTCAAGCCCTGCCTTCTATCGGGGGCTAATATATAGTTTTAGCTTGATCTCTATTGTTTTTGAGCGCTGTTGTTTTTAATACCTAAACAGCCTTCATCATTGTTCATTTCACTTATCAAATTACTCAGTTATATTTTTTTTATGATGTCAAATATTATCAAAGAGCAGTATCAAACCAGTAACTAGTTCAGTTGGATCCTGCTGCATAGCGCTATACGCACTATGAGTAAATTTTTACTGGTGACTGGACATGAGCTGTAAACGGTTATAACTGGTTACTACTATGTGAGTTGGGTACACCACGGACAGAGCCTTGTGGAGCACCAAGTTCCATAGCAATTAGCTACGCAGCAAACACAAAATTGTTTATTCAACACGTTTTAATAACATTTAAATGTCGGGTTATATAAAGGTAATCATACCGTTTTTTAAATGTTATTGTAAAATATTTTGGGCAAACAGTTTTTGCAAAATATTTTGTCAACACTTAAATAACATTCTACTTAGAATGTTTTGGATGAAATTTTCAAGAACGTTTCTTGAATGTTATTAAAACGTTTTTATGCCCTTTATATAACCCGTTTTCTGTAAGACGTTTACTTTTGTAATAGGTTTACATTATAGATCCTTTTGAGGTAGTGTATTCTACCGTTTGCAACTTGGCAAATAAATCTACCTATATTACATGTAGCTGATAATTTTGAAAAATAAGCATCTTTTGTCTGTCTCTAACCAAACTTGTTAATATACCTATGTCTAGTAGTCTGAATTCGATCTGTTATCATACCACACTCTCTTATGCTGTTAAATCCCTTGGTAAATATTTCCCATTACCATATCAATTGCTGCGACTGAAGTGCACTTTTTAACAGGAATAAATTTATAGTGAACACTCTGCCTATATAAAGAAATATCACCAAATAACAATCTGTAAACTCTGCGAATTATTTCCTCAGGGAAATAAGACTAGATCATAGAGTATCATTTCTTTGAGACCTGAATATTCTCCAGGTTCAGCGATTCATTTGACGAATCATGCTAATACCATAGTTATATGTTAATACATGGCTTATAAGTTGCATCATCTGTAGTAACACTGGTCCTACAATATTCATTCATCTTTAAACTTCATCAATTTAATCAAGAATTTCGAATAATTTGTACATGTCATCTAAACGCATTTGTCATCCACATGACACGTCGCACAACATTCGCCAGGAATGAGAGCACGAGCATTAAAGGATGTTTTAATGAACCGAGATGACAGATACCATCCTATCGAGTTCTTGAAATTGAATATGCTGCCAGCCAAAGTATTAAGCACATTATATGAGATTCTGCTTCTTCAACATGTCTCGGGGGTATTGTACACCTAGGGTACTAGCTACGAAAGGGATATAGTGATATTCTGTTCCAGAAAAGTAAAAAGTATTAAAGTTACATAATCATTTATTCAATTCGCAAACGTATGCTAAGAAACGACGTGGGTTTATGTGCTTCATCATTCACGCCAGAGGAGATTTTGGTTCATGGTTATCTTATTAACAATATTGGAGGATTATAAGATGCTCATAATTGACTCATGGAAATAAGAAAATATCAAAAGTCTAGCAAATAAGTTATTTTTTTGCATTTGAAAGAATCGTGTACTTTTGATGCGAAGCCTTGTATTATTATCGTGTGCTTTAGCAATTGCGCAAATTTGTGCAAGTTACAGATCAAGTCTGGTGGCCACCCCGGCCTGTCATCTAGAATGATGTTGTAGTTTTGGAATACGTAATGCAGAATTATGCTCTTAACTAGAGAAAGAAACGGAGACCATTGAAGACACAGTATGACCGTGACGTTGCGTACTACACAATTTCGCAAAGACCTTTCGCACTGGCCAACCGATTGCGTAAAATAACTAAATCACGCTTGCGTTACGCGATGCCACGCAAATTGTTCAGTGAATGAGGTGTTAATGCGAAGATGGCGTTATTCAACCATCAAAACATTTAATGTAGATGCTTCAGATACCGTCATAGCACTTCTATTAAAGATATGTTTCTATTCCTCTGTTTTGATTGACCACACGTTCAATATCCACAATATAAGCTGCCGATAGATGTCGCTTATCACAATATTTTTTCATCAAAAGGATCTAACAGCCAACGTTATTTGATACTTACATTGGTAAAGTATTCTACTGTATACGGTTACATATAGCGGATTATCATTGATACCATATTTTGAATAATTATATTGTTTTAGGGTACTGATATTTTTTTTGGTCATAATTTAGTCTAAGACATTGGTGATATTTACGGAGCAGTCATGGTTAATATTATTTAGAAGGGTGAAGTACTAAGAAGCAATATCAGTAAATTGGGTAAAATATGAGTACATTTTTATAAGACTTCATAATAGATACGCTTGTTATAACAATGTCTTCATTGATTTATAAGATACTCCATGAAACCCCAAAACACCTTAGTCAAATCATAGACCGCCGAAAACATACCACCAACGAGGTCGGCATATAAACCTGCAGCAGTATAGTATAAAACACTGGTCATTGGCCCTTTTTCTTCATGTTCTAATATCAATCGTCAAAGTCCGTTATTAATTTAACTTATTCTAAAAGACATCATACGCAAAACCACGATAAATTATCAAACGTACCGGTACAACCAGATCCGTTATGAACAGGTGAATGAAGCTCTTTTATGAGTAATCGTTAGCATTAATGCAAAATTAGTTTCCAATCGCCAAAGTCCGCCGTATCTGATGTATAGTCGTCTTTTCACACAAATTCATATTACTTTGAAAATACAAAATTGTTCACCATAGTCACATAGAAAGACAAATGCTTCAATGTGCTCATAGACCACATTGGTATTTAATCATTTGTAACTTTTTGACTAGAAATGCAATGATTCAAGCGTAATGATTCATTACAAAGTTACCAAGACAGCCACTTCAATGTATCCCAATGGGAATTATAATTGAGATGAGATTTGCTATAAAAACAACATCTCGATAATTCGTACACAACCTTTGCGTTCACAATGAAATACAAACAGGTTCGGTAGATTGTTCTAAATAAGAAATCGGTTAATGTAAACGGATTGGCAACATCTAACTGCAGTGGGAATAATGATAATAAAAACGCGACAAATGTCGAGTGTCGTGTTATCACTTTGTAGGTTACAATAATAGACCACACGTACCTAAACATACAAATTCATTATATTAAATCGCCAGCTATGCGCAAGTGATTACTGACCAGTGAGATAGAACCAGCCTTGTTGCGTAAAATGCACTCATCGCGCCAATTGGCTAAATTACAATCACTTGCCATTTGGGATTGAAATATTAATTTAAGTTTCTATCTGATTTAGTAGAAAAACACAAGCAAACATTAGACTGGTGGTTTAAACATAAAGTCAAGTTCAGAAAACACAATTGTATTTTGTATCTTGTATTTCTTATAAAGCCCTGCAGATAACTGGCTCAAATCGAAACTTAATACATAAAATCAGAATTTACCAACCATTAAATTAACGCATACAATTTGTTAGTAGCCTGCCTCACGTTCTGAACAGCAAAACAATAAAAACACCTATGGCTATATTTCAACTGAGCGTATTACTCTTTAGATGTATTTAAATTCTATTTTAAGTCTATATCTGCCATATAGACGTTGTTAATTTAAATAGCTCTTGTCAGTTGTTGTGACATTTGTAATGATTCTGGGGGTTATTTTTATCCAATGTATTGATTTTGTTTTTTGTTTGCAAATTTGCCAAATTAATTTCTTTGTGTGCTGTTGTTTGGAAGGCAATTTTTGTTTCAAATACAAAATGTAAAAAAGACTACATGTCAGAACGCAAATGGCATTATTTAAGTTGAAAAGTTGAGTTGAAAATAGGCTCTGCTTCGCGAATGGATTATCTTGCTTCTGCACATTTTCAAAGGGAAAAATTGTTTAAATTTAAAACAGAATATATAGCAAGGAATATTTTCATTGATGAAGAGTCTGTGTTATTGAGTTGTTAGGATTTGTCGCGATTACTTTGCACATTTAAAGCAGTGGGGTAGCGTGGGTCATCATATGGGGGGTACAAGCCGTTTTGGCAATTTTCCTATGGGATTTTTAAATTTTGCAATCAATTGGGGGCACGTGCCCCCCCCCCCTCGTGCCCCTATGACCCTACGCCACTGGTTTAAAGATGCCAATGTCAATTCTGTGAGACAGCAGGCATAATTTAAGACTACGGACACTGAATCACGCCCTGAAGTCACTGTCTCGAGGAAGCCGAATAGACTATAGGAATTGCAATTTCGTAGCTGTTTAACAAAAATTTACATATTTGTGTTAAACAATATATCAATATATCTTAATATTGCATAACATGAAATGAGATATTCAATAACCAAAGGTAAACCACATAATAAACTCGAAATCAGAATACGTTTATTTTGCTTGCGACGGGAACGACAAAGTCACAACATAAGGAAGCATTATTTTGTAATTATGTATGTAATAATAAAACATACTCCTCTTTGCTGTAAAGGAGCAATAACAGAGATGTGGTCTAAAAGCGAATGAATAAGTCATTTGTACCATACAGTTAACACCATCTTGATTGCCTCTAGACGATGTCTCTATGCAGCGATCCCATTACAGACAAATATTTAATGGCGGGAAAACAAAAATGGCGCGTTGAGGAGTGATGTTTAGCTTATAATTCTATGCTCTCATATTTTGGTTATGAACCGTGCTGTTGAAAAAATAGAATATAAAATATAATCTTAAATCAAAATTTGCAAACTAACACATCTTATATCACTGTCATGTAAAATGACAAGTATTAAAAAACCTGATCCTCACGTATGTACATGGAAAACACTGTGACAATACGAGGTGTATTGTCACGGTGAAGACCGTGCTTGGAAGAGTATGCTGTATGCTAGCATACGTATGGTCACGGTGTATACCGTTGTCAAAATACCACGTACTTGAGTACAGTAATAACGCCCTCTGTTGGTCATAATTACGTATTTTCAACGTAGTGAAGAAATATTTGAGGTAATATGCGACCCCATAGAATATAAAATATTTCTTCACTACGTTGAAAATACGTTTTAAAGTGAATTATGACCAACAGAGGGCGCTATTACTGTACTAAAGTACATGGTATTTTGACAACGGGATACACCGCGACCATACGTATGCTAGCATACAGCATACTCTTCCAAGCACGGTCTTCACTGTGACAATACACTACGTATTGTCACAGTGTTTTCCATGTACAATATGTGTGTATTGGGTCGGTGCTGATGAAACCATTGAATATAGAATATAGTCTTAAATCAAAATTTGCCAACTATCACATCTTATATCACTGTCATGTAAAACGCCGATACGCAATTTGTTTTTCACTTCTACTCTCTAATAACTCATAATAGAAAACGGGACACGCCAGTGCACATTACATGTGTTTCTCTTTTCCCTCGCCTGGCTCCTAGTGAAGGGGTCCAATATCCAATATCTAAAGTGTTTCTTAATATTTATTCAAATATCCCTGCAGTAATCACCACTCCTTTACATACCTTTTCTCCGCACCTTTGAAGGGGATAATCCCCAAGAAGAGTGCGAAATCCCTGTGTGCTAAGTACTTCACTCTAGCAAGAAAATTCGTTATCCAATATGATTTTTACCATGGTGACAACATGGATTTTATATGTACAAAAAACCGCGACTGGTGTCAAAATAACGAAGCAATATCGTACAGCCGTGATAAATTGCATAACTCTACTGAATTAATCCTAAATTTGGTTACAGTCTCCCTTAAAAGAAAGTAGTGTCGAATAATATTTGTTTTTACTGATGGTCTGGTTGACAAGCAGCCAAGTAGTTTTGACAATGCATTATGTATTACTCTGTTTACCTATTCTCTGGTGTGTCAATCTCAAACACGTGTAATATGAAGACGGCCATATTGAATATAGACCATTATTTCTATTGACGTTACCGTGTCTGTAGGTACCCGTAGCTCATAGCAATGCCTCTAGACTAGTCCTCTGCAATTTTGCGTGCCCTAATTAAATAAAAGCATATTCTTTTATTTTATTATCTGATGATTTTATCAATTTAAAGTCAATTTCCGTCGCTGAGGTAATTTATAAAATACGAATTTCTTCACGGCATTGTATACTATAAAGTTTTGTTTGACCTTTCTATGGTATTTACGGCATTGATTTTTACGTGCCATTATTGGGGGTTTTCTAGAAATAAATATCATAGTTCTGTTTCTCGTGCCACGCCGTGCAAGCAGATTGGCAATGTTTCAGCACTGATTACTAAAGGTTTTTCAAGTTAATTTGCAGGTATTGCAGTAGGGAAGTATACGTCAATTGAATAAACATACAATCCTGTATATGCAGTGAAAAAAAAAAAAACTGCGGTTACGCCTTGATAGCCGCTGGTAAACTGCCCGTGTAAACCGGTAACTTCGATTTAACCTCTCTCTAGATATTTTGCAGCGATTTTCCTGTTTTCCAGCTTTCATCATTTTCCAATGCACATTACAATCAATTTATACTTAAAACAGATAAACCTTAAAGGCAAAATCAGTACCAAATGCACTACCCGAGATATCTTACGGTCCTAATCATAATGGGTGTCTTTTTAGGCTGCAGTCATTTTGGCAGAGTAATTTTGGTTTCTATTGTGTCAAGCAGGTTAATTTTGGATCAATTGATGGAAGGTATCAAAAAAGGTAGAAAAGACTACTATACTACTTCTTACTTTGATGACGTTGGTTAATGTCTTTAAAATGATATAGAAGGAATAATCATGTCAATAGCTTAAAGGGTGATATAATGATATCATCGTCTGATATTTATTTTGATAACCATTTCTAGTAATTTTCTCTTATTATATAATTATAATTGCTATTTGGATACTTTTTTATTAGCAATATTATTTATTATAACAGAAAGTCGAACGGACTCAATTTAAGAGAAAATTGTAACTAGAAATAAGAACTTGTTTTAGAGCTTAGAATATGGCGCGGTCTGTTATTAGTTGATTGCAAACCATAAGCATTTGATCCTCAAATGACCAAACATAGAAACTTACACAAGTTGGATGAAGTACGCCATAGCATGCTCTCTATAAGTTCAATCATTTTGTCGTATTCTAGGTTTTACTTGTAGCCTAAGTAGACAATCAATTTGAGGAATGGAGCAAACATTCTTAGCTCAGCTATTCTGCTGTCTGATTCTTGTTTGTTGAAACTTTAGCAGGCGGCAGTCAATTTAAAGATGCTCTGTTGACATTGCTGTAATTGTGGGCATGATGGGCGGGAACATGATATTGCGGTCATTGTCTGCAACAAATACGTGCATAGAGACGTACAAACCTCTGGGATTTATTTGATTCAGATAATTTTAGAGAGGATGTACAATATGTTTCACTTGTATTGTTAAAATCTGTATTTTTATAGCGTAATGTTGCTTCTACTGCAATTGAATAGACTGTACGATATGTTGTAATCTATTGAAAAACTCCTCACACCCGGGCCTATAAATACAACACACATACATACAACATAATCAGGCTCCACATACATTATTAAATCATGCTTCTTGCTTTCAAGTTTCCACAATATCATAATTGCTTGCTTAAATTGCGAGAACAAATCAAATGTGCGCAACCCATTAGAGGCGTTTCTTATGATACGTTTTCTTGACATATTAAAAGCAAATTGTGGTGATATTTATCTCTTGAGAATGCTACGCTATTATGCGTTTTCAGCTAACATCTCATCTCATTCATATGAACTTAATGATTTATACGCTGCATGAATAACTGATATTAGTATGCTCATCAAACATATCTTATATTACAAACATGATACTTTACCCTATATCTGTCTTCTAATCTATTCTGAACTTATATCATGATGCTTATAATAATACAAAATGTGGTATCGTGAAAAAAAATTAATTCTTCCTCTTTTCGATGTTGGTGTATCAGTCATTTGTCATGTGTAATTTAATCACAGTCATCAGGCAGATCAACATGATCATTCATGTTGAATAATGAAACGTTAATCATATCCCCTCTAGAAATATTCAAATTTTCTCATCGTTATATATCTTTTCTTCCTTTTCAACAGGATGGGGTTTTCAAAAATGCCGAAGACAAGAAGCATATACCAAGAACAATTATGAAGCAACAAGAAAATAATGCGCCAGTACTAAGAGATACTTTGGGTAACTACGAACCCGTGAATGTTAGACTTGATAGAACTGGGCCGGGAGAATATGGCAGACCTGTTAATTTAGACCCGGCAGAAACTGAGAAATATGAACAAAGTTACAAGGAGTACGGGTTCAATATGATTATCAGTGATAGGATTTCATTAGACAGAGCCGTTCCTGATATTAGAGATACACAGTAAGTATGCTATTATATTTATCAGTTTTCTATAATTTAATACTTCATGCGTTAAAATTTAGTATATTATAATTCGTCTACCACTCTTCTTATTTCATTAATAGCTCGACTCTTTTTATAAAGTTATATCAATACTACAAGGAATTCGCCACATACGAAATACATTGCTAGCGTAGTTTTTCCATATACTGGATACACGATAAGGATTGTTTTCTGAACTACACACACAACCCACACACCCCACCTCACAACCTACACTCATATATCTCCACACACCAATCCACACATACCCCTGAACGCCCCACCCTCCGTTACACAATTGCCCCTGTTTTCTCTCGCACACCAACACATGCACATAACATGTGTAATTCAAAATGCTGCTATCAAGAAAAATGAGCAATAAACTTGCTGCAATTTGTAGAATAATAACATATTGGCTCACACTGTGTTGGCGTAAATATCGTACCAAAAGTAAATTATACGGAAATACTCCGCTTCTAGTATAAAAGAAGTTACATTGATATCTGTATAAAGTATTCAGCCATTTTAGATGATACAAGTTAAAACCCCTTAAGCTCTAAAAAGCTTTCAAATATTGACTACTTAGGCTAATGGATACAATTATTTGGAAAAGAAAATCAATACACATGTACCACCGACAGCAAAAATCTTACTTCGACCATTAAAAGCCGCATGGCTCATTTTCAGACAGTTTTCGATCAAAATATATTTGAACCCTTAGTTTGCCTCAAGTTGTATTGCAGTTGAGGATATATTGCATATTTTATTATATACGATTTTCATGTTCCCTGAAATAGAACAGTTAGCATTTCTTTATATAATACTGATGTTTATTATCGCTGAAATAGATTTGTGCTCACAGTTTGTTCTTTTCAATGGCATCTTGGGCACATTATACTGAATAAGATTGTTCACGCAGACTCTTGTCACGAAAGCATCTAAGTTGTGTTCGCCCACCTATCTTGTTCATTTGGTGTATGTCTGAATTACTTCCGTGTACTACGGTTACGGAAAACATCAAATGTTAGACGGTTTGAATCTTCACGATTGCGTTCATGGTTCAAAATGTTATCACTCAGGCTTTCAAAGGCAGCAAATAAACGATTACCATTGAGTTATTGACTTGCATTAATTAATTACAAATTGTCTAGCAGATGAGAAATGGACGAAAAGTGAAAGAGGTGCCACGTTGACAATGAAGAGGTTATTAAGGTTAATGGAAACAACATTATCTTTCAGGATCAAAATTAATAAGTGTCTGCAGTCAATGCAAAGTGCTATGTCTGGCACACGATCGGTACAAAAATAAATGAAGAATTAGTTAATTAATTATTAATTTAAATTGAATTGATTGATTAATAAACTACCAGCACCATGAAATGTTTATCAGGACTAAAAATCGTTATTGTCGTCACAATATTTCGTGGTTACTTAGTAAAGATCAAAACAAAGTAAGTTAATATCAAACGGCAGGTGGTAGTAAAAATATGAAATAAATCATTACAACGTAGATTAATGCTACGTATTATCTTTCTAATTAAGTAGGCTAATTTTTTGTAAGGATCCTTTGTTGGCTGTATCTCTTTCGAAAATTATTTCGAGATATCAGAGCAATATATAATATGATATTAATTGCAGTTTCGTAGAATATGATTTTACTATTGCTAGTTGGCGTCTAGACCCGCGTCTAGATAGGCAGTAGGTAAATAAATTTACTGACGCAGATCAAGTAAGTGCCCCGATTTCAGCAAAGTAAATATTTAAAGATATTTAAAGCAATCATTTTAATAAGGAAAATGCAAGAAAATACAAAACGCATGATTTTAAAATATAGAGTATCTGTCACTACAAATAAAAACCACTTTACTTACAGGTTATTTTTTACTCTTTATCTCGAGTATCTTGAGTATTGTCGAGCTTTGTCGACAATAGGCCGCATGCTTTTGGGTATATAGCAATCAAACAACATACAAGGGCACAACTTACAAAGGATCCACGCAAAATATCTTTAATGAACAACAAACCGCACTGATAGCCACAATGGAGTCAAGTGACTCTCAAAGTGAGTAAACTAGCACTGACTCTCAAAAGGAGTCGTCTGACTGTCACAAGAGAGTCCGTTCACTCTACCCGTGGAGTCAAGTGACTCTACCTGCAAAGTCGTGCACGGCGTGGTAGTAAAGGAGTCGGACATGACTTGCACTACAAAGTCAAATGACTCTACATTCAGAGTCATCGACGCGGTACACGGTATATTGCTGTATTTGCATTTATGCTGCTGCAGTTTGCTTCTGTTCAGCATGATGGTCGGTCATTTGCACGGTGTATCATGTATGAGTGTTTGGACAGTGTGATGTGATATTTTCATGATTTAGGATAATGTGGTCTTGAGCTGGATTCCACTGGAGAATTTTAACCTGACGGTGAAGTAAAGCTAATAATAGTGGCCTTACATTTTTGTAACTGTGATGAATTATTCACACCATGATATGTTCGGCTCACTGGGTGACTCTATAAATGGAGTCTGGGTTACTCTAGAAGCAGAGTCCAGCCACTTTGCGACTCTATGTTTAAAATGACTACAATGACCGACCATCATGCTGAATAGCAGCAAACAGCAGCAAACAGCAGCAGCATAAATGCAAATACAGCAATGCACTGTGTACCGCGTCGATTCAGTGAAGAACACAGGCTTAAATAGTAGATAATACTCACTCTACAATATTTTTTTAAAAAGTCAATCAAAATCAAATAACAAAAATTGAGCAGATCTGTATTTTTTTTTTATCTCTGTTTTAAATGCCGGATTTTGACTTTATATTATGTTTTGTGTGTCCATCCAAAACAACATGAAAACAATGTGAATGTCCCCATATCATACATATATAAATGTTTTAAGACACCCACCATGTAGCCAATGACATTGGGTGGCAAACCAATGACTATGTCATATTTCACCCTGATGTGGCAGTGACGGCAACGTGTTAAAGCAGCTGTTTCGCTCATCTATGTGGCACCCTTAAGCGCGTGCGTGTGTACGCAGGCGCTTTTCGCAAATTGAGGCTTAGCCCAATGAAATGCGAACTGACGTCACTGCCACATCAGGGTGAAAAATTATATAGCAAACAAATATATAATGCCATGAGAGGTTCTGATTAAAACTATGGGCCCGAGGTGAGATCAATAGTACTATTTTCCTGAGGGGTGGCGGCCCCGAAAGGGAATAGTATTAATTGATCTCAACGAAAAATTAACCAGAACCTCGAATAAATGGCGTATTATATTGGTTTTATATACTTCATTAATATATTCTTTGTTCATTGATTGGTTAAAAGAAAACAAATCGACATTTGTATGCTCCAGCTTCTATTCTGAGTGAACAGCACAACCAATTTGAACACAATCTATCAGTAATTTGCCCTTCAAGAAATAGAACAGGCTAAAATCGGGCTAAGCAATGGTAGTTGCGCGCGAGTGAACTATTTCGTCGCATCGGATGCGCACACGCGGAAAAAGTGCTATTAATACGGCTTAGAGGTACTATTTACGGCTCATCTGGGACATTGAAAATACTATTTATGGCTTAAAGGTACTGGTTTTGGTCATGTAATCCACGTTTAACCAATCAATGAACAAGAATATATCATTGAAGTATAAAATGTTTGTTACACGTCTCGGGGCTATTGCTATGTGGCCAAAATACTAGAGGTGTCTATCAGACAATAAGGAAGGACATCTCTCTTCATCCGCATCTAGGAGGTATATTTAGTCGTCAAATTGAAGGGAAAAACCTCAGTTGATTTTACACTTAAATAGGGATGTAAGTTTAGAGTTAGGGTTTAGAGTTATGGTTATTGTACGGGTTTAGGGGTTAGCTAGGGTTTAAATAACTAGAAACCATAACAATAACGTGAAATTCATGGCACAAAAACAAATCAAATACAAAATGAAAGCAGTCATGCGACTCCAATAAAAGACTAAAGATTGAAATATGATACGGATCATTTTTGAAGCTTCTGGCATTGTACTAATATAATTATAGTCCCAGTACAACAATGACAACGACGCCACCAATAACAACAACGATATAATAACAATAACAACAACAATGACAACAACAACATTCCCATCTCCTTCTTTTCCTTCTCCTCGTATTCCTTTTCTGCATCCTTCTTTTTCTTAATCCTCCAGAACTGTTCTTTTTTGCATTCTTACTTTGCACTGCAATAGTGCAGATGATAAAAAAATATCCTTCTGCAAATAATTGGTATCATGTTAATGCAGTGTAAAAAACTTTAACATGGTCTGATTTTGTCCCGAGAATTTTCCACAACTACTTCGAGATAAATAATGTCCACTGGTCTTTGCTCGGAGTAAAATTAATCTCGACTGATAGACATTTCTATTGTTTGACTACATGAAGTTTGAAATTAGAATAAATTTGATCGCTGACATAGAAAATAGAGCACAGTGCTATTGCTATTGACAGGCTCAAATTAGACGGGAAAGTGCACGCGCGAAAACCGTTGTATTTGTATAGCTATTACACACACGGGACCCCGTTATTGCTTTATCAGTCGGGTAAGCTTTCAACGGAGATTTCATAGTTGTGAATTTGATAATAAGAAGTTCAATAAAGCTCCCATCACGGAGAGGATAAAATTGCTATGTAATATTTTCCCATCAATTCCAATAAAAGGTGGTATGAGATTTTTCCCAGCAATTCCAATAAAGAGTAGTATGAGATTATGTAAAGGGAATGTAAAATGATTGAAAGAACAATTGGATATTGGCAAATAAAAATGAGATATTTATTGAAGGCAACTTCATTTGTTTGGGTACTAGTATTTGGTAACTAAGGACGAAGATACATGTAATACAATAAACATCATCGACATCGACACAGAGCTTTCGATAGGACATAAAACATTTAACACTAAACAAAATAGGCTGTGATCAATATGTGTATAGGCTGTAATGGGGGTTGACCTTTATTGCCCAATTTTGCCAAACACGAAGCACTTTAGACAGTGCAAACGATTCCTTCTTTGACATTTTTTTACCTTTTGAGACCATTGCGCTGAAATCGGAGCATTTTTAACTTTTGGCCCCTGTGTGGCAAAAAAACTGACCATCCCAAGATTTGACCTTTTTGCTTATCACTCAAGAACGGTATGTCACAGGTAGGTCAAACTATACTTTTTCTGAATCCTTGAAATGAGAGGAATAATTTGATGTGTTGAACTTTGACCTTGAATATGGCCGGAGTGCCGGGAATTATTTTTGTTAACATCTTTAATATTCCCCTAATATATTTGGTTTCGCCCCGTTCCTAATATATTAGGTGGTGCATCACCTAACATAAGAAGTACAAGAAGCAGATTCGCCCCGTTCCCAATATATTAAGTGGTGCACCACCTAACATAATAAATGTTACGGGCCTCAATGTTACGGGCCTCAATGCCTCATTCACGTTATAACGAGCCTAGAGGTTTTTATGATTTGTAGCATGAAGCCCCTTTGGTTAATTGACAGGTGATGATAACAAAGCAATGGCTTCTAGCGTTTGTTACACCTCAACTCTACGGCTTGTTGGCCGAAATACTTGAGGTGTTTGAACAGTCAATAGAGAGCTTGCGAAATGACGTTACGTTAACTTTAACTTTAACTTCTAGAGGATTATAGAGGATTATGTATTCAAACCCATCTTGGTTTTGAAAACATAATCCTCTATAATCCTCTAGAAGTTAAAGTTAAAGTTAACGTAACGTCATTTCGCAAGCTCTCTATTAAGATGGACATACACCTTCATCAGTGGTGCCGTTTCAATAGAGCCTTGCAATTCACGCTAGTTTAAGGCGATTTTGAAGTTGACTTTATGTAGGGGTTTTTCCTCGCTTGATAAGGCAGGATACAATACAGTCACTTTTCCATATGTCCGGCTGTATGTCAGGCGGGGTGTGTGGGGGTGGGTGTGTGGGGTGTATTATGTTGTGACAAATTTGGTTAAGGGTTTGCTTAAACTTTTGATTAAATGCTCTCAGGTGAACAGTTTGAATCCTATTACAAGCACAATGTTTTGATGAATCCAAATGTGTGAAAATATTGGATCCAACACATAATAATGATACAATTGGATGCTTTACGCCCAATATTTATTGGTCTCGCTATGAGTTTTAAAATATTGGACGAGGACTCGACTACGTCTCGTCCAATATTTTAAAACTAATAGCTCGACCAATAAATATGGGCTCAATCAATCCAATTTTATATCAAACTTGGGCCATAGGTGAAGTATGCAGGTCTTGATGTTATGGTATTGTGTCACATAATTTAAAGGTCATTTCAAGGTCATCATAGGTCATTTGAGGTCCAATTTTGTCTTAAAATTTGCTCTCAGGCTATGCATTTTCGAGCTGCGGGGGTGGGTAAGGCTGATGACTGTAATCATGGGGGAGTGGTCAAATGTTGAAATATATCCCTTTGGGCTTAAACTTGATGCAAAGCATCCTTGATATGAGGGGAGCATAAGAAGTCAACCTGAGGTCACCCGAGGTCAAAGGTTAAATGATGTCACATGTTAAACTGGGCTGAAACTTTGTGCAAAGTATCCTTGATATAAGGGGAATATGAATAAGTAAACCTCGGGTCACCTGAGGTCAAAGGTCAAATTTTGAAATGTGCCCCAATTGGGCTTAAACTTGGTGCAAAGAATCCTTGATATGAGGGAAACCTGAAAAGGTCAACATCAGGTTATCCGAGGTCAAAGGTCAAATGTTAAAATGGGCACGATTGAGCTGAAACTTGGTGCAAAGTATTCTTGATATGGGGAACATGAAAAAGTCAACCTCAGGTCACCTGAGGTCAGCGGTCAAATGTTGAAATAGGCCCGATTTGGCTGAAACTTTGTGCAAAGTGTCCTTGATATGAGGGGAATATGAAAATGTCAACCTCAGGTCACTCGAGGTCAAAAGTTAAAATGCGCCCGATTGGGCTTAAACTTAGTGAAAAGAATCTTTGATATGAGTGGAATATGAAAAAGTCAACCTCGGGTCACACATGGTCAAATGTTGAAATGGTCCCGATTGCGCTGAAACTTAATGCAGAGTATCCTTGATATGAGGGGAACGTGAAAAGTCAACCTCACGTCACCCGAGGTTAAATGTCAAAATGGACCCGATGGCTGAAACTTTTCCAATGATATGAGGGTATCCTGAAAAAGTCAACCTATGGTCACCCGAAGTCAAATGTTAAAATGGGCCGGATTGGGCTTAAAAGAATCTTTGATATGAGGGAAACATAAAAAAGTCAACTTCAGGTCACCCAAGGTCAAATGTTAAAATGGGACGACGTCACTGTACCCACATTGAAATGTATGAAATAAAATCTAAATAATTACGGGGCTGGAATAGACACGTTTTATTTGATTTTTCGGCAAATGTTTTACGGTAAAAGTTTTCAGTAAAACCAGTGCATATGTATTCAATAATTATGTTTATAACATTTTAAAGAACATGTTTCCATCACTTGCATTCTCCTTTAATATCACAACACTGTCAATATTTTTGTTTGTATTTGTTATAAAATACCGATGGAAAAACATCAACACTTTCGGCTTCTTTATGATTTTCACCTGCACATCACTAAAAAAAGGAGACTTGAAGTTGGCCACCCTCAAGCTTCTTCACACTTTTGTGTGGACTCTTTAAAAAACGACCGACGGATTATGTTTTCCTCTATTTGGCTGTTTTCGGGCATAAAAAGTAGTTCAAACATAAAAAGTATTGCGTAATAATTTAGTTTGCTTTGGATATATTTCGAAATGTTGTGATGAAAATCTAAAGCTCGATCCGTTTAATTTTTGAGAGCATATGATACCATTTCTTCGTGCTTAAGTAATAAGACGTTGTTTTGAAAACGGTTCTGTATATTGAATGCCAATATCGTAGCCAGACGGGTTATACCCTGACCGTGTTCAGCTGGTACTGAGACTTTATATTTGTCCCATGCCGGAGGCTTACAAGGAATCTGCATCAGATTTCAATTCTTTGGGTTGAGACAAATGATTTTATTTCCAAGCAACTTAAAAGCATTACTGAAGATATAGAACGAGGTTACAGACAAGACCCGCTATGATTACATCAACAAGTGACATAGGCATAGCAGTAGTTCACTAATTAAATCGTACGGGGTATTAACAAAATGAGTTCAAAGGATAATTTTTTATCAAAACTTTCAATATTCCTTACTTTAAATGAGGATTGTGAGCAAAATTTTAGTCAAAATAATCACAAATTAGTATCTTCCTCTATTTTCTCAAGGAATGAAAATTTATAGAGAAATAACTGGCGTAGTAGCTAGAGTTGTTGTTTTTACTTTTGTATAGCAAAATAAATCAGCTGAATAATGTAAAATACGATATACTTGTGTAAAGGTACTAGGGTATTGCCAATGACAAGCTTGTTTACTTGACTTCATGCTAATATCGTCGCATTTTAGCCAGAAGAAGTTTACACCCTTGTATTCAGCTGGCTTTGGGACTTGTATAGTCCCATGCCAGAGACTCAACAAGGAATCTGCATCGGATTTCAATTCCTTGGGCTCATACAAACGTTTTGTTTTCAAGCAACTTGAAAGCATGACTGACGATATAGAACGAGGGTGAAGACGGGACATGTCTTGATTAGATCAGCAAATAACAGCTGTTGTAGACCAATTTAATCACAACGAGGTTTGTGTACAAGTAGTGGTCAATGTAGGACAAGGTATTAAATATGTGAATGCAAACGTTATAATGTGGGTGGGGGCACATTCGTTCCGTTTTGTTAGTATTCCTTTTATTTCAATGTAATGGTTACTTAAATAATCATAGACTTTCTTTCATTGGTCCTTTCATATAAAGAGAACGAATATGTAATTCAGACTCTTTAAGGCCTGTGATGGGTTATACATTTAACTACTAAAACACAACAGCGTACTTCTTAATATTAATACATTTAGTCACAGAAAACAGTAATCACATTTATAAGTCTTGCGGTTCTTGAGTTAAAGCAAATTATATATCAAAACAAAACTTATGGTCGTTTTCCCCTACCGAGAAAAATCATGGTCATAAGGCGGAAATGAATCCCTTATAATTTATGAACTCTTTCATAGAACCCATGCTATTCCCCTTGTATGTCAGCTTTATCTACACCGCTTAATGATAGTTTGTGTCAAACGTCGCATGGGAGAATAATCACAACATAAACGCCTTAAAACAGCAACAAAAGTTATCAATACATGTGATTGGCGTGTAATTCAACAGGAGTGCCTTTAAATGATGGGATTTTATGGCATTCTAGACTGATGTGAGTTTCATTGTGAAAAACATGGAATTAGCTGATTTACTGACATTAATTATTTATTTAGATGTAAGCACTGATGATATTGTCTTGACATCATGTTCTTTGAAATACTACAGGTGGTAAATTATGAAGAATAATTCAAACATCTTTATGGATAACATAAGATGATCAAATCAGTTTGTTTGGGTAATATGTTGCAAATATAATTTAGTATAAAATGAAGAGGAATAACTAAGATGTCTAATAATATTCTTGATCAATTTCAACTAGCCACTAATTTCAGTAGCTGTTATATTTGCTGTGGGTATATTAGCATAATGCATAATCTTGCCCATGTAACATTTCATAATTTATCTTCACATAAAACCATGCAGTGCTTTTGATCGAATAAGTAACATTAAAAATATTAAAACAATATGAATTACTAATGGGCGTCTTGATTTATAACCAAAAGAAATGGAATAGGAATTAATAGCGATCGCCTATCCTTAATTCAGAATATATATTTGAAGCTCTTTACGCTGAGGTGTGTATTTGCACAGCTATTCCAAAGCATGTATTGTTTTATAAATCAACTCATCTCTCATTGGGAATGTAACGATAAACGCAATAAAATCATATTTAACCAAAAGAAGCACTTTGCGGAGAAGCATTATGAATGCAAGCTGTGAATGAATAATGACAGTAATCAAGAGATGATTATATGAGGTGATTAGTTATGAATTAACACTCTCGTGACTTGATTTTTAAGTGCTCAGATATACATGATTTTTTGGATTTGGTTTTTAACTTCAAATGATAACAAGAAACTTCTCGCCTTATGCCTCTTTTAATTCAAAAGAAAGTGAGAATGCTTTTTAGATTATAAGTTTAACAACTCATTTTTTGTTCGGTCTTTTTGTTTTTGGTCAAAAGTCTTAAATGCATTTAGATAAATGTAAGTGCAACGGCCTCCCAAGAACAAGTAGCAGATTCGCCACGTCTATCTTTTATGTATTTCCCTCCGTTGCCTCATGATTGGTGGGTCGTAATAATGGCTAATGTCAATCATCGTATTTGTGAATGTTCATCACATTTTCACTGGCTTCAGTCTCAATGTGTCTTACTTACAACTTAATATACGGATGTATGTCCCCATAGCCTGTGTCATCTTATGTAAGGAAACCAATTGACACATATGTGTTCAAATATCATGACCTTTCCAACAATTGGTGACAGTTGTCTTTTGTCACTTTTGTCAGGGAGAGGTGTTTCTTTGGAATAGGTTGAGAAAACTGCCTTTGTATAAAACAACATTTTGGATTACTTATCACTTACGGCAAATTGATGGTGCCTATTTATGACTTCATCTTGTATTAGCTTTGTATATATTTGTCAGGAAATTATTATTAAGGTTTTTTAAATAAGCCGAAATGGCTTGCAAGCAATTCTATCACTGAGTACTTTTTGAGACTCTACAGTGACATTTTGTTCCTCTCTTTCTTTCTTTCTTTCTTTCTTTCTTTCTTTCTTTCTTTCTTTCTTTCTTTCTTTCTTTCTTTCTTTCTTCCTTTTAGTTCGTCTTAAAATTAGTTTGAGTAAGCATAATAGATTCCAATGCTCAGCAAATCATTGATTTCTTTAAGAAAATGAGACCTCCTGTTCAAACTTTTAATCCCTAGAAATATTTTGCCTTTGGAAAATGTCGGTTTGTCTTTTGTTTGCTCACGTTCATATATATGTGTAACATGTCTGGCTTGTTTTACCATATCGTAATACATAAGCCATCCACAACTTGGTATACTTTTGTAGACATGATATCTTGTAGCATTAAGCCCCCTGACAAGTGACGATATTAAACTGATGGCTTCTATAGCGTTTGTTTGTAGCATATCTCAGTTCTATGGCTAACTCTTCCCTTCCAAGTAACAACACAGTAATGCCATTAGATACTGTATTTTAGTTACTGGGAGGAGAGAGGATGTCCTGTAAATAGCCTATTTAAAATTTCGCAGCAGATTGATAAAGGAAACTTCACAAGTCAACAAGGCAGGGTGTGCTTTGTTATTTATTTACATATAGTGTTTTTACTTGTGAAGGTAAAGCTGACTTAAATACTTGAGGTGTTTTATTAGTCAGTAAGGTTGGACTTGCCCCTTCATACATGTAAGTGTCATCTAAAATAGAGCAAAGTTGTGGAAATTCGAGTAGCCTGCTCGTAGTCAAAATGGACCACGGTATTTTCTGGTCATAATGACAGCCCAATCGATTATTGTTTTCCCTGCATTATTCTTTAAAAACTATGTCTGTAATTTTTAATTTTTTAATTATGATAAATACTGACTCCTTTTCGTTTTAAACACACCAGAACCGCCATAGCATTACATTAAAAGAAAGTGAAGTAAATTAGCTCTAGCCCTGAGGTCTTTCTGATATGAATTATTCACTTTCAAGGGCTCGTTTCGACAGTATTTTTTGGGACATGAGAGGATATCAGACATATCGAATTGCATTCAGAATACGAAGAATGTCCTTCTCATATCAAATAATTTTGAGTTTGTGAAGTTCGCGATATAATACAAATTTTGTGACAAATTATAAAAAAATTTGAAGATATACATTTTGTTCCCAAAAATACCTATTTTTTTAGTGTTCAATACGAAAGTTCAAAATTTTCAATTGATCGTCGGCCTTTCATCCCAGCTACATATCATACTTTAAGTACATATCATCAGATTTATAAAGTTAAATTCGAGGACTGTTTTAAACTCACCAGAATAGCATAGCATTACATTAAGAGAAAGTGAAGTAAATTAGCTCTAGCCTCTGAGGTCTTTCTGATATGAATTATTCACTTGTAATACTTGTTTTAAAAAACAACTTAGATGCTAATGAATTATATTTTGACAGGATTGTGTAGGTGTTTCAAGACGCCGCTCCTGACAAGTAATTATTCATTCGAGACAATTATTTACACGATACGTCTCAAGTCTTTGACAAAAAAACACATTAAAATATACGCGGGTAAAACTTGTATTTTGCTTACTTCTTGTTTTAAAATATCAACCATAATATCTGTTGGTAGGAATATTCTTTTCATATCTATTTGTCTTGCACTTCAAATAAATAAGTGCAAATTAAAAAAATCACCTGCATCCTATTTCATTCTATAAATAGCTTTATCATGGTCTGATTTTGTCACGGAGATTTTGATCAATTACTTCGAGATGAAATTGTCCACTGGTCTTTGCTCGAAGTAAAATTAATCCGTGACTGATTGACATGTTGATTGTTTGACTACGTGAAGCTTGAAATTAGAAAAAAAAAGATCACTGATATAAACATGATATAAATGGGAAAAGGCAGATTTTATGCATTGAAATGAGATTTTAGTTTATTTCACAACTTAAAAGACTGCAAACAGAATCTTTCCTTGAAACATTCCAATCAGTCTATTACGTGTACTGTTTGAAATTACTTTCTGTATGATCTAGAGTATAACTAGCATGTATAGATAACCCACCTGAAGGCTAGTAACTTATTATTCATTGAAATACCTTAGAGTAAGACACATATGAAGGTAGCTTGTGATGAATCAAGGATCATTCGTCATGTTCGTAGTCCTGTTTAAATTGAATTCACTGTGTCGTAAAGAGTCAATTTTGGACATCGATTGCCTGCGCCTCCAAATGGGCCTCGTTCATACAACTAGAAAGCACGTAATGTTTTGTAACATGAAGTCTCTATGATTAAAGAACAGGTGATGATAACAAACTAATGGCTTCTAGCGTTGTTACACCTCTCAGGACTATGGCTACATGGTCGAAATACTTGCGGTGTTTTTACAGTCAATAAGGATGGACATCCCCTTCATGAGACTTAAATCACAGCTTCACTGTGACCTGTCCTGATTGATTGTAGCTTTTTGTGAGGTGTTTGTAACTGGTCATGTCATTTCTTTACCACTCTTCAGACGAAAGTAGTTATATACATTTTATACTGCGCAATTTAAAATATAAAACCTTGCCGACTGTAAACACACTTTCATAATACTTGATTTCTATAGAAATAAGTAAGCCGATTTATTAATAAACATATGTGGAAAGAACGCAATTTGAAGCTAAATGAGATTCCAAAAATCCAACCTTTTCGTCCAAAGGCCATTTACCGCCAAAATCACAAGAAAGCCATGAGAACAATGCCATTCATTAAGAAAGTCCCAAATCACTGCTGCTTTTAATTCAATTTTATACAATTTTCTCTCTGCTTCCTTTCAAATGAACAATTCAAATTCCAATCACCTTTGCATACTTGATAAATGCACCACAACAAAAACTTCATGAAATGAGCATATTCTGAAAATGCTTTATGTCCCGTTTTAATCGTAACCACAATGTATTTTTTGTTGCAACAGATTTTCAGCTTTGCCTTTGAGACATTTAGTTGTGATATGTATCTCTTTACCCGAAAAAGATATTTAATGTCAGAAATGCATCTAAAAGTTCTTATAAGAAGCACCGATCTTACATTATATACTTCACATTCAGTCAAACGCTTCAACGTTACACAGTCTGACTTGATTTCGATCGTTACTGAATCGGCAGCGGCACAAAACTGTCCAATCTTTTGATGCTAATTTTAGATCAAAATGGTGAAGAAAAAACATCCACTCTTCTTCATGATTTCCACCTGCACATTACGGGCGCGCCGTTAGAAGTGGAAATTAAAAATAGTCACCTTCAACTTTTTCAACGCGTTTGCATGGAAAGCAGAAGAGGGTTTTGCTTAGAAATTAGTTCAATCAGAATAAGCATGCTTCGGATGCTTGATTTTTGTGTACGTAACGATACCATTTCTTTTTTAGCATTTTTAGGCGTAGGTGAGAGAGGTGAGAAAGTGAAAACACTTTCGTATTTATTTATAATGGCAAAATCGCGTATCGTAGCCAGACGGGTTAAACCTTGACCACGTTCAGCTGGTACTGAGACTTTATGTTTCAAGGGTTGAGAACCAAAAAAAATCCCATGTTAGTAAAGGCTTTCTGGCTCTCAGCCCTCGATTTGTCCCATTCAAGAGGCTTTTACAGAAACTGCATCACCTTTCAATTGTGTGGGTTGGTACAAACGATTTTATTTCGAAGCTTCTTCAAAGCATTACTGAAGAACGAGGGCGAAGACGGGGGCATGACTTAAATCAACAAGTAGTGGTTATTATTGGTCATTTAAAGCGTAGATATATTCTTATCACTGAGACGAGGCAGCGACATAGGGCACTATAATAATGCATTGTTTTGAGAACTCTGTTTGGAACAATAATTCGAGTTGTGACATGCGAAAATATTCGCATGTGACAACACAAAGAGATACAATTACTATGGGAGATAGACCACCTCCTTTGCACCCCTACGAAACCAAACCTTTTTAGGTTCCTGAGATGACCCCAAAACATAATCAGCATGTTCCCAAAAACAGAAACTGGCCCCATGTGGGGTTTTCCAAGATGGCGTCCAAAAAATGGCTGCCAAATGCAGGTAATTGCTATAAATGACCATAATACTATTTCTGAACCAAATTTTAGCTTAATTAAAGAGCCCAGCATAAACTCAAGTTGATATAAAGAAACAACGTCCCGTGAGTCAGTGTATTTTCAAAATGGTGCCCAAAATGGCGCCCATAATGGCCGCCAAATACTGAAAAAAGACTATAAGTTGTCATATATCGGTACTTTTCTGAACCAAACTATTGAACCATTTTGGATGCCATCTTGAAAAAACCCTTGGGTCAGTTTACATTTTGTTTGAACATCCTGATTATGTTATGGGTCATCTCAGGAACCTAAAAAGGTTGGTTTGGTTTGGTTCTGGGGGGTGCAAAGGAGGTGATCCTAGCTACCCTAGTAAATCAATAAAACAGCACAAAAATCGTTGTACATTTTAAATTTAACAGCATCGCTGTTTCATTTGATATTTGATCTCATTGTTGCTTGTTGCAGCTTCGTTTTGTTCACACGCCGAAATTACTCTATTTGACATTCTGCCTCTTAGACGACACGTTTTATTTTTTACTTTGCATAAAGCATCAATACTCACCTTAATGTAGTGATCTTGGAATAATTATCTATATTTATTATAAAAAGATATAATAGGCAGTACTCATCTATCCTTAATTTGGAATCTATATTTTGAAGCTCTTTACGCGGAGGTGTGTATTAGCACTATTCAACAGAGGAATCGAATGTATTGTTTTATCATTCAACTCAACCTTCAATTGGGAATTTAACGATTAAAGCGATACAATCACTTTTTAAAGACCAAAGGCTCTTTTAGGAGAGATTCTGATTTAGGGAAGTAATGGATTATTGCAGTAATCGAGAAATGGTTATATGGGGGTGATAAGGAGTAAAACGTTTGTGAATGGATTTGAAATTGCTAAATTATTCGTGAATATTTGGATTTGGATTGACTTCAAATAATAACAAGCAAATCCTCGTTATATGTCTTTCTAAATTATAGTTAAGGATGCTTTGTAAAGGTCTTTCCTATATAGCAAAACAGGTACAACAACAACTAAAGGCAGCCTGGATCTTTTCTGTGGACCATAACCATGGTAAAATGAAATAACAGTATTTGCAATCCTTGTTTTGTTCTGTATCAAACTGTTCGCCATGTAAAGTAAATGTAAACTGAATGTCTCCCATGAGCATCTGGCAAATTCGTTTTGTCTTTCTTATCCCTTAGTTGTCTCATGATTGGTTGGACATATGGCTAATGCCATTCATCACACTTTCTTCAGTCTCGAGGTGTTTCATCGTACGACTTAAATTGGACGTGTCCCCAAAGCTAGTGTCATCTCATCTAAGCAAACCGATTAACATGGATGTACTCAAATGCTGAATACCATGACCTTTTCATCAATTGACGAGAGTTCCCTTTTGTCAGTGCTGTGATGTGTTACTTCTGGCTTTGTTTAGAAATATGCTGCCGTGTGAAACAATGTTTGCGATTGCATATATTTGATACAAACTTTCACTTGTAACGCACGGAGGACATTGAAATCGACCATTTGGTTTTGCGTCAGGTGGTTCATGCAACGCGAACAAATTTCTCCATGAAAAAGTGGACAAGAAATCTTGTACATTATTATAAATCAAATATTTATCGAACAGTTTTGTAAATAATTTTCCTTAAGGGGGTACTACACCCCTGTGGTAAATTTGTCAGTATTTTTGCATTTTTCTCAAAAAATAATTACACACTGGTAATAAAAGTTATGTATATTATTGGGGCAAGGAATCCAATTACTACACTAAAATTTCAAGACTCAAGACAAGCGGTTTAGTATATATGATAGGAAACGAGGTACATCCTAGCGGTACCTTAATTCTTATCATAAATAACAAACCGCTTGACTTGGGTCACTGAAATTCCAGTGTAGTAATTGGATTCCTTGCCCCTATAATATACATAATTTTTGTTACCACTGTGTTATTAGTTTTTGAGAAAAATGCAAAAATAGATACAAATTTATTTAGGGGTGTAGTACCCCCTTAACGATATTTGTCTTAATTATTCAATTAAAGTGCAACAAAGTAAATTTCCATACCTACGGGCAATTTAAAAATGTATCCGAAAATAATAGCACATATATTGATATTATGATTTGTTTAGCCATCATTTAAGCTCGTTTCACTCAAGTGGATAACCAAACGCACAGATGTATCCTGATCATAGTGATGAACAGTATTGATGTCGCATCAATCGGCAATCATTCCAACCTGCCAATGTTCTGATCCAACCTGCCAATGTTCTGATATATCATGGAAGGCGTTATCTGCAAATTTCTAATCGTTACCTGCAAATTTCTAATCGACGAAAGTAAATGATATTTTTGAATAACATGATTATAATTTAAATTTGAATACGTGTTTGAAATGATTTCTAAAGGGGGGAGCAAGTTCAGTGTTCTTAAAAGGCAATTGTATAGATACAATTAAGTGTCAAACTCGCAAGTTTGCAATTTGTTTGCAAGCAATGAACATTTCAATATCGCACTCTATATTAGTATTATCCAATCGTCAGTAATGTGCTAGTGTCAATGATGTGCCAGTTGTGGAGCAATGTACTTGATAAAACACAAGGAGTTACGCACTCGTACTCAGCCAATTTATTTGCACCTGCACGTGACGATGGTTTTAATGGATATGTTGAAATAGTCCTCCTATTTCTACTTTCCGATTAAGCATGTCTTTTTATCAAGGCAAACATTGGGACATCTGAGTCTAACTATATGCTAACAGGAATATTCCTCTGTGTGATCTGATTAAGGGTCGTTTAAAAGACTATGATCAAGTTCCATTATTGTTAGCTTTCTTTTCATTTTAGGCAAATTGAATACACTCGATCATCTTTAAAATGTAGCACGAGGTTAATGCAGCGAACAGTCTTATTTGTGACTAGATTAGGGTGTTTAATATCCATGATCAGGTTCCAATTTTCTGAACTTTCTTATGTGCCTTTTATACATAGTCATCTATAAAATGTAGTACGAAGTTACTATAAACCGTTCTTATATAACCCGTGGAGTGTTCTGTACGATTCCGAGTTTGAACGAAACAACATAGATAACCTCTAATAGGATATTATAAAACAAAAGCATCTGTATATAATATTTATCTGGACTTCTTCAGTATGCATGTGGAATTATCAGGATACTATAGTTGGGGCTTTGTTGTTTTGTTCACTTTTATTTCAAATTACATTTCATAATAAGAAGAGTTTGTTGCACATTTTGTTACAACATATGCACATTTTGAAACATTAGTTTAAAAGGAATAAAATAATAAAGATTATAACATCAACTCTCCGGATTTGAACAGAACAACCAACAGAACACTATCGTACCTAGCTAGCCTCAGGTCTACATCTGGCACCTGTTACCTTGGTTATAAGCAGCGTACGGACACTCAAATCGGCCGAAAGCAGGTCTTTTGCCCATGTTGCTCCATTCATATGTAATGCTTTAAACGGACACTGAAATCAGCTGAAAGCATGTCTTTTGCCCATGTTACTACATTAATCTATAATGCCCTACTCCCATGCCCATCCCCGTCAGGCCCTACACCATCAGGGAACCTGGTTTTTATGTAAGCTTTAAGAAAGCCTTAAAAACTCACTTGTTTTCTGTTTATGGACAACTTCTATGTTTCTGCATTGGTTTCTAGTTTCTAAAGGGATGCGATCTTAATATAGCGGCTCTATATAGGAGCTCTCAATGTACATGCATGTATGGGTGGGTCTAGGGGTGTAGTGGTGGGTGTATTTATGTATGCGTCACATCGACTAAAGTAACATAAATGAAATATTATTAAATTTGCACTCTTGCTTCCTACGTCATTCCTGTTGACTGAGCCATATGTTTTCGTGCTTTATACGTGTATTGGATGCGACATAATACAGTTAATACGTTAAATATAATACTTTCTTGGTCCAATAATGTCGTTTCGATTGAATAGCAAGGAAAGATAATTAACTTGGGCTTATTCGTTCCGGAAGTAACTTAGATTGACAGGAATTCTTGGCTATATCGTAACTTTATTGGATATTCTCGACGAAAATGGCATGTTCTTGGTTTGGTTTGTTTCAATTTGAGTGTTTGTTTGTATTTTTATAATTTTGCTTTGTTTTCTCTAAATTAATATAAGAATATGTATACAGTGCGGTGCTGATCATTCTTTGAATATAAAGACTTCCTTTACATTATTTACGTCTAGCAACCCATATGATACATTTGTGAGCAACACGTACGCAAATATCAGTACAATGTCCTGCACCTGTCTATGACGCAATAAAAAATGTAAGATGCCACTTTCACTGGGCGCCTCCTCTATATTGTTTCGATTGGGCATCTCTTTCTCCAAAGCCAATATTGAGACATCTGAGCCTATAGGGTATACTCCTCATTCTGTTTTCAGCTGTAGGGGCTTACGAGAAGCCTTATCAAATTTCCATTGTATGAACAGAGTAGAACCTTTTGTCATAGGATGCAAGTATACTATTGGCGGTCAATAGCGGATAGATGTAGAACGGGCCTTCTAATTACCGTTTTTGTTGATTGCCACCCTAAAGGCCATTGGTCGGGCGGCGATGTCAAAGGCTAATATTGGAAATGTAGGACACGGTCACAAATCCTCTGAGATCTATATATACTATATAACAGTTGAAAATACATAGCAACAACATTACGAAATGTAGATTAGGGAAGAAAATAAGATGAATCATAACGTAGTATTGATGTTTCTTAGGAGAGTCTCCTCGTGTGTTGTTGTGGAATTCTTGGCTATATCGGCATGTTCTTGGTTTGGTTTGTTTTAATTTGAGTGTTTGTTTTTATTTCTATATTATTGCTTTGTTTTCTCTAAATTAATATAAGAATATGTATATACAGTGCAGTGCTGATCATTCTTTGAATAAAAAGACTTTCTTTACATTATTTACGTCTAGCAACCCAAATAATAAATTTGTGAGCAACACGTACGCAAATATCAGTACAATGTCCTGCACCTGTCTATGACGCAATAAAAATGTAAGATGCCACTTTCACTGGGCGCCTCCTCGATATTGTTTCGATTGGGCATCTCTTTCTCCAAAGCCAATATTGAGACATCTGAGCCTATAGGGTATACTCCTCATTCTGTTTTCAGCTGTAGGGGCTTACGAGAAGCCTAATCAAATTTCCATAGTATGAAAAGAGTAGAACCTTTTAAAGGTGTCATAGGATAGCAAGTATACTATTGGCGGTCAATAGCGGATAGATGTAGAACGGGCCTTCTAACTACCGTTGTTGTTGATTGCCACCCTAAAGGCCATTGGTCGGGCGGCGATGTCAAAGGCTAATATTGGAAATGTAGGACACGGTCACAAATCCTCTGAGATCTATATACTATATAACAGTTGAAAATACTTAGCAACAACATTACGAAATGTAGATTAGGGAAGAAAATAAGCCAAATCAGTAGTATTGATGTTTCTTAGGAGAGGCTCCTCGTGTGTTGTTGTTGTCATTGTTGTTTTTGTTATAGCTTGTTAATTGTTGAGGAATGGTGGTTTTTTTTGTCCGTATCATTGTCCGTATCATTTGCTATAACATGTGTATTATATCGCAAATTTCAAAGAGTCAAAACTATTTGATATCAGAAGGACATTCCTCGTATTCAGAATGCAATTCGATATGTCTGATGTGCTATGTCCCGCAAAAATACTGTGCACGCGTTGCTATCCGATCCCTTAAGTAAATTAACTTTGAGGACTTTATTATATGACTTATTCACTTTCCACATTTGTTTGAAAAAACAAATGACAATATGGATGCTAATGAATTATATTTTATAAACAGGATCCTGTAGGTGTTTCAAGACGCCGTGCTCAGCGAGTAATTATTCATTCGAGACAATTATTTATACGAAGCGTCTTAAGAAAAAATAAACACATTAAAATATACGTGAAAAAAGCTTGCATTTATCTTAATTCTTGTTTTTATGTTGGTAGTTGAGTTCAATATGCTTGCAGAAAAAAATCCACTGTAAAAGTTAGAAAAGGTAAATCACTTCACTAGTACTTTTCGATCGTAACGCACGGATTGATGCTCAAGTGGCATGACCTTTCCCGCGATTTATGGCGCTCATATTCCTCTTAGTCAAATCGAAGTGTTTAAAATATTGCTGCTTTTTACAGTAATTTGAATTTTATATCGCCTTCATATATTGCAGTTCTTCTTTTAAAAGACACTTAACAACTAATAGCGGGATTTAAATTATTAGCAGAAGAGCATATGAAAAATAGAGACCGATTTATGTTAGTATTTACTTCATGAAATTTTATATTGTCTTAATAGTATTTAATATTCTTAATAATATCCAAAAGCTTAGGTTGTCAATTAGTTTTTTCACTGAACCCTAGCACCAGAACAACATTTCAACTAATCAAAAAACAATGTCGTGCAAATTAAAATGAGATATTTATTTGGACACGGGCTCATTGGTTTTGTTCATGGTAAACAAGTAGACAAAAAAAGTATAGTGAATACAAATATTAATGTAGTAATTGCTAAAATTATAGAGATTGTATACATTGAATTGAAATTCTGGTCCATTTCTCCCCTCAAAAATTACGACAGTATGGAATGAAAAACCTTACAGTTAAGACGCAGAATAAAAGTAGCGTGTGATGATTCAAGGATCAGTCCTAGTCCTGCTCAAATTGAATTCACTGTATCGTAAAAAGAGTCAATTTGCGACATCAATTGCCTGCGCCTCCAAAGCAAATACAGATGTAATTAAAGTTACGGGTCTCATTCACGTTAACGCACCTAGAGAACTCGTAATGCTTTCTAGCATGAAGTCTCTATGATTAAAGAACAGGTGATGATAACAAACCAATGTCTATAGTATAACCTTTGCTACACCTCTCAGGACAACGGGTAGCTGGCAGAAATACTTGAGGTGATTTAACAGACACTAGGGCGATCCCCCTTCTTAATATATGTAATTATTAGCGCCAATCCGGCTTGAAATGTGGGGGACACGTCCTCCCCCCCCCCCCCGATCGATGCCCATACTTGTAATATGAGACTTTAATCACGGACACTGGCCATTGACACTAACTTTGGGACTTGTCAAGAAATTGATTGTTTGTGAGGTGTTGTGTTCGCAACTGGTTATTTCTTCTTATTACCAATCTTGAAGCGAATGTACGCATGATTCCAGAAAAATACAGCACTATATTTTTTTTGTCAAACGAAGCGTAGAACATAGCTATATCTTAATCCTTTAGTACTACAATTTGTAAATATTATTGCAATTTGAGAAAATATGGGCCAAAAAATTCAAACTTTCATGTTTTCGTACAATTGTAGTCACTAAATTCAAAGACTTGGCATAAGGCAAAGAAGCATAATGGAATGAATTAGCTTTGAAGTACTATTAATTCCAGTTTTAGTTGTAATCACAGAAATAAAAGATTTTTATTGCAACGGATTTAAAGCTTTGCCCATAAGGCATTATAGTTTTAAAATAAATATCTATAGCCGTACTGTAGCTGTAATGATTTATAAGATATTTAATGACAGTCCTCTATTAAATAAAATTTATTTCTAGGTCATTCAGTTTTTACTTTCTGATAACATCTGTTTTTTTGTTTTTTGGGGGTTTGTTTGCGTTTTGTTTCTTTTGTTGTGGGTTTTTTTTGTTTTTGTTTTTGTTTTTGCAACATTTGATATTTAGTGAAGCGCATCAAAAAGAAGCACATAAGCTCACATACATTGCATTGCATTCACTCCAACGCTTCAAAAAAGAGAAAAGAGAGTTACACAGACTGATTCGGGTAGTTAATAGTATTATCACCTCAATAATAAGCGCAGCAGAAACACGTTATTTAATGTTTCTACATGAATGAGCTTTATTAAAGCATCAAAAATCAAAAAAACGGAATTGAAATCGGTCAATGCATTGTGAGGTAGTGTCAATTTAAAGATGCTCGTAAATGGAATTAAAACCTGCCACAAAATGGCTGTAATGACAAAATTGGCATATTTCGAGATTTGGACGCTTGCTTGAAAAAGCAGCGTTAATTTAAGTATCACAGGTTAAATGCCTATCTTTCCCGACTTCGTTAAAGAAAACAAAATTTAAAAAATCTATCATTGAATAATTATAATAAATTAACCAAATATACTATTTTAGCAATTTCGGCCAATCTGCAGATAAATTAACGCTGAAAAAATGACTAAGTTCAGCTAATTAATATGCAAAATTGATGCCAATAGAAAACCGTACATGATATCAGGGTGCGGGTTTTTTTGCACACATATGTATACAAAGTTCTTTCAATTGATAACAAAAAATACACAAAAAGTAATTAATTATGCAAATTAGCTAATTATAGCTAATTATGTATTCATGATATTATTATGTAAATTAGGCATGAGTAATTTTGGTCTATTCATTCAACATAAATTTGTCAAGTATGAACCTGTTATGATGTTGAATAAAGAAACTGCAGTTAATTACTTAAAAATAATACAAAAAACATTTTGATGGTGTCTGGAATAGAATTTTCTTTTTTACTGTCAACATGATATGTGTCACCATTACTCAAAGCCAAATCCAAAAAGTAAAAATAAAAATTCATTTGCAATGAGACTTTAAATTAACATTTTGTTATCTGGATTAACATGGGAGGGCAAATGGTAAAAGGAACCGCCATTCCACTCTAGCGCGTATACAAAAATAGTATGGCCTTGGACACACACAATGGCTTAGAGCTATTGTGGTTTGGAAAACTACTCCCTATGGAATATCTTTGATAATATTATGTTTCAACTAGTTTTCCTCAAGTGCTTCATTCAATGTCGACCGAAATAATTTACATGCTAAGAAAGATTAGTATTTTAGCTAAATGGTGGTAGGTCAGACTATTTCAATAGGCCTATATTTACTGATTTATGAGCGATCGTCAAAAAATCCATAAAACACAGGCAGTAATTCTTTAACAAAGCAAAATTTAATTTTGTCGGACTCAATGGTAGCTTCAGAAAGGTTTCACATACCATATATTAAAAATTCAAACAATTGGGATAAATGGAACATACTAAGGAAATTCATTTTTGACATTGATGTTTTCCAAAAATCAGCCGACTGATGCGCGCGCTTTTTAATTCACTTTTATGCTTGCATGCGCAGTGTGGCAGAACTATTGTCCAGCCACTGTGACATGCCTATTAATAGAGAGATTGCGAAGAGGCGTTCACTGTTAACGCCATACGGTTTACGTATTACGACATTGGAACGGCGTTGGAACGTCATGATAGTACCGTTCGCATCCAAACCAGTCTCCTACATATAGCCACTTTATGCCTGCTCTAACGCTCGTCATTCCTGTTATGTTCGTGATTCGTAATAGCCGCATACAGACTGGCCCGAGACTACGTCCAAACACAACTGCAATAAGCTCATGGTGGCGCTATGCTGAGACAAATATATCTAATGAGATAGAAAGCACCCATTCAATCGACTTGGGTGCATTGGTGTTGATATACAAATACGACTGGCTGTATCTATTCATTCAGTTTTGTGGGTTATTGGAAAATGAGTATTGTTCATATGTGTATGCTATTTGTTTAAACCTAAACCGAGTTTGGTGTTGGATAGCCCATTAAAGCTGTGGAAGTCGCCATGGTGTGTCATAAAAAAAAAAAATAGTACACTGTTTACTTTTTAAAACAAAATGAAAATAGATAATTTCATATGCCTAGTTCGATTACTGCCCAGCAAACACAAATATTCAATTCAGTGGCTCAGGAATATTTGCAACATGGGAGGGGGCTGACAAAATGTAAAATGTTCGCATGTGACAGCTCAAAGTAATAAACACTAAAAAACAGCATCAAAATAGTTGTCGTTGTATGTTAATGTCAATTAATATTGAAATTGTTGTTTTCGTAATGTTTAATTTGATATTTGATCTAAATGTTGCCTGGCGTATCTGCGTATTGACGAACCGTAATTACTCTATTTGCCATTTCATAAAATTTGTCATCGCTAATCTCCTGGGAGTGATTGTTAGACGATACGTTTCATTTTGCAAACATGACATTTACATTATTATCTTTTACTTTGCTCAAAGCATCAATACTCACTTTAATGTACTAATCTTGGAAACATTAACATTTATACAATTGTGAACGTCTTTATTTAGTAGAATGTAAATGGAATAATGCGCAGCACTCATCTATCCTTAATTCTGAATCTATATTTGAAGCTCTTTACGCGGAGGTGTGTATTTGCAAAGCTATTCCACAGAGGAGTCAAATGTATTATTTTATCAGTCAACTCATTGGGAATTTAACGATAGACGCGATACAATCATATTTATAAAAACCCAGAAGCTGTATGCTGGGTGATTCTGAATTAGTAAAAGCTGTGAATGAATTGTGGCAGTAATTCGAGAGATGATTTACATGAGTGATAATATTAAGAAGCACATTTTGTTCGTTTTTATATGATTTAATATTGGATTTGGTTGACTTCAAATAATAACAAGCACATTTTCGCAATATGTCTTTAAAAATGAGATTTATGAGAAAGTTATAGTTGCTTTGTAAAGATCTCTCCTCTATGTTTTTGTTCACATGTTCGCCATGACTTTTAAAGTAAATGTATAGACAGGTGAGTGTAAGAGCGTCCCAAGAGCGTCTGGCAAATTCGTTATAACTATCGTGTCCCTTGGTTGCCTCATGATGGGGTTGCACATAATAATGGCTAATGTCATTCATCACACTTTCCTGTGGCATCAGTCTCAATGTGTTTCAACTACGACTTAAATTGGACATGTCCCCAAAGCTATATAGTGTCATCTCATCTAAGCAAATAGTGCATGGTGCTCTGTAGTGATATTTGAATTGGCCCTTTGTCTTGCTACATTAATCGAACCAATGTTTTCCGGACACCTCCAATTATAAAACTACAATAGGGTCGATTCGTGTCTATGCCCCTATACTGTAATCAGCCAGTAATCGTTCAGCCTTATAACATTGCGGATTAATATCAAAACATTTTATTTTAAGAATTTTATTGTGACATCTCGCCAGAAGCATCACGAGTTATTAATTCAAGTCATATACTTTGTCTACTTTCTTTAACACACAAAATAAAGACAGACTAATAGCACTCTTAACGTTGGTCTACTTTTCGGCGTTCCATTTATAACGCCCCAAACACATAACACTATATCCCAAATTCTTTAATGCTCGCGGGTCTTTTGGGGTTTTTGTTTTCTTCTTCTTTTAATCATAAAAGCATTTAAAGCATAATCATGTAGCATGATATTACAAATGCATTTATCTTAGTTTCCATGTCACCAGCTATTGCCATATATACTATTGTTACACAGGTGGTATTAAAAAGCCCGATTTGGGTTGCGATGGAGATTGATGGGCTTCTCCAAAAGTGCTTTCCAGCTGGTTAGGTCCTTGGTACTAGAGGCTATCATTGATCCTAGATATGTTGAAGTTTGATATATACTTGACTTGATATACTCCATACACTTTAATTGGTGTGTGGCTGTGGGTTGCAGACGAGTGTTATGTACTCGGTTTTGGGTACGCTGATAATGAGACCTAGATGTTCTGCTACGCCTGCTGTTCTGGTCAATTGTGTCTGGGCTCGTGAGATGGAAGATTCAAGCAAAGCAATGTCGTCAGCAAAATCCAGATCCTTTTTAATCTGGGTTGGATATCGACTTCACTGACGAAGATATGTTACTACGCCAGAGTCGGTAGCTTCGGTTGCATTCTTCATCAGGTAGTCTATTAGTAAAATGAACAAGAATGGGGCCAGAACATCCCCATGTAGTACCCCGGTGGATAGCTGAAACGGTTCTGAGATGTTGCCATCCACCATAACAGCACTTTTTTAGTTGAAGCACATCTATAGCATTGTCTGAGGGCTCTAGAATACCGTAGTGGCGGATAATTGAAACCATGACACTCCTGTTGATTGAATCAAAAGCCTTCTTTAAGTCGATAAATGTGATGGTGAGTGAAGTTGATAGCTGTGGAAGGCTTTAATGATTTTTCTAAGTATGTGGATTTGTTGTGAGCAACTTCTGCCTGAGCGACATCCGGCCCAGTTCTTCTTTATTATCGTGTCCGTAATGGTCTCTAACTCTCATCAACAATATATTTTTGTATGTTTTTACAGTGCAGTGTGACCCCTCTATAGTTCGTCATGAAGCTGAGGTCTCCTTTCTGTATTTGTGTATGATGATGGCTATAACTTAACCGCCATTTTTTCCGTAACCTAGAATAATTATTGTATAATGTAGCAGTCTTTATTGTTATTCTTTTGTCAGGTTCTCGCTAATCTGACTGATTCACATACTCGCCAGCAATTATTACCTTAAAAATTTGCCTGTCCAATTTAATGTCAATACTATCAGTAGTTGTGACAGTACTTAAATCGGTAGATCTGTTCAGATTTGCGCAATGGTAATTACTCATGCTAGAATGCAATGGTTTCACTCAAATTTACAGATGTTAAATCACTTGCTGCTGGCGATACAAAGAACATCTTGTTTTGTTCTATCAAAATGTAGATACTTTACATTACTCTCAATTTAAATTTTTAATGGAGTAATTTTATAAATGATACATTTCCATACCTCCTGGCAATTTAGAAATATATACGAAAACTTATGTATCTTGATAATAAGCTTTTTTTCTCAATGAAAAAAACACATTTAAGTTGGTTATTTTTACTCTAGTGGATAACCAAAAGCACAGTTGTATCATGTTGATGGTGACGAGCAACAGTGATGTCATATCAAGTGGGAATCATTCCAACCTGCCAATGTTTCGATCCATTTTTACCGCCGGAAGCTGGAAAACCCATTCTGTGCGAATGTGGAAGGCATTACCTGCAAGCTTATGATCCATGAAATAAATAGTATTTTTAAATATTGAATTTTTTTAATACCATGTTTGAAAGAAATAATTTTAAAGGGTACAAACAAGACTGGAATTGATAAGTAATTCTTAGAATTGCATAAGTAATTGAGTACATTGTCAGATTTGTATAGATCTTTGTAATGAAATCAAACCATTCCAGTTGCTAGCAATGTAAATTTCAATATCGCACTCTATATTAGTATTATCCAATCGTCAGTAATGTGCTAGTGTCAATGATGTGCCAGTTGTGGAGCAATGTACTTGATAAAAACACAAGGAGTTACGCACTCGTACTCAGCCAATTTATTTGCACCTGCACGTGACGATGGTTTTAAACAGAAATAGTCCTCCTACTTCTACTTTTCGATTGAGCATGTCTTTTTTTATCAAGACAAACATTGGGACATCTGAGCCATATCTGAACTATATATATGCTAACAGGAATATTCATGTGTGTGTTCTGATGAAGGGTCGCTTAAAAAGACTATTATTGTTTAGCTTTCTTAAACAATTTTAGACACATTTAAAACACTCGGTCATCTATAAATATGAAAACTATAATACACGATTTTAATTAATTCCGCATTCTGACGATTACGACATTACTATAAACCGTTATTATATGTCCCGTCTGTGCGATTCGCTAAGTTTAGGCGAAACAAATTAGATACCTCGCTCTCTTTGGTATAATTATAAAAACAAAAGCAGTGATATATTAGTTATCTGGAATGAATTCTTCAGTATGCACGTGGAAGTTATCAGGAAACTATAGTTGATCTTTTGGTTAGTTATTTGAAGTTAATTATTCAACGCATTTTTATAAGAAGAAGAGCTTGTTGCAAATTTTTAAACATAAACCTAAAGGGCAGATATAAATCATAGAATAAATGTTGTAACTTGAACTCACCGGATTTAAATCGCACGTATGCAGCAGAGCTCTGTCGTACCAAGAAAACCGCAGCCGCATCTCACATCGATTAAAACAACAGGAATGAAATATAATTTTTACAAAATTGGCACTGTTGCTTGTTACGTCATATTGATTGAACCATAATATTTTCACGCTTTGTGTATTGGATGCGACACAATACAGTTGATACCTTAAACATAATACTTTGTTGATCTAATAATGTCGTTTTGATTGAATAGCAAGTTAAAGATTTTACTTTGGCTTATTCATGCCGATCGTTAGATGAACGTTTGTTGGCTAAATCTTTTAATTACATCTGATATTCTTGACCAAGATTGTACTTTGGTTTGTTTTGATATGTGTGTTTGTTTGTATTTGGTCAATTCCAGCGAAAGCGGGACAAAATTCTCTCTATGTTATGTTTCCACTTTAAAATGTCATTAATAAAGGAAATCACGTTATTGATGGAGCATATCATGTCACGTCCAATGTGCTCTCTTTGTGCATATAGGCCTTTACTAGCAAGTCATACCAGGGGACAAGTTATGATGGCTTAAATGAATTGGCGTTACCCACGAATTCAAAGATAAAGCACCATATATGTCATTGAATGTCCTTCAATCAAAATGAAATTATTACCGTTAGAAAGACGTTTGCATGATCTCTCATCATATGTAAAACGATTGAATTCCACCAAAGTTTGTGGACTCTAGAGGCCATTAAGTCAATTTGGCTAATAATTTTGTTACCCGCGTATCAAAAATAAAATGATCGTTCTGAAAAATGTTAAGTGAATATGCCATAAATGACTATATCATGAAACGAAGTTTCGTTCTATAATTCTGAGGTCCAAGTGATTATTTTATGCAAATACGTTTTACCCATAAAATTCCATAAAATCAAATTTGACGTTACCCACGTATC
Organism: Amphiura filiformis; assembly: GCF_039555335.1. Classification (NCBI taxonomy): domain Eukaryota; kingdom Metazoa; phylum Echinodermata; class Ophiuroidea; order Amphilepidida; family Amphiuridae; genus Amphiura; species Amphiura filiformis. Next base: position 11,909,445 of record NC_092632.1, read on the forward strand.
AACTGTTACCCACGAGTCCAGCTAATATAATTGCCATAACTTAAATTAATATTTAATGACTTTGGACACTGAATTTAGTTTGACAAGCGCTTAAAATTGTAAATCGTAAAAATAAGTTCACCGCTTTAAAAAAGAATCTACGACGGTTTAAACTTTTGTTACCCACGAATCCCGAATAGATGCTAACCTTGAAAAACAAGGAGATTGTTTATATTAAGTTTAAATCAGCACATATTCAAGCCATGGGTATGCTATAATTTTTACAGTACTTACAGTTTATGCACCTAAGAAACGCAAACCCCAAACGGTACTACAGTACTTATAGCTTTACCCACGAATTCGGCGTTACCCACGAATCCAAGGATTTACTCGTAAATTATATGTTTCTTATGCATCTTAACATTTTGAAAACAGGCGAAATAGGTTCCAAAACAGTCCTGTTTAATAGCGTCCTCTTGAAGGTATACTGAAGCTGTATCATGAAGTTTTGATTGATTATCCTAAATTACCATTTTTTGGGTAAATGCAATTGGTTAGAGAAACGGGAATCATTGAAACACAATGGAGGAATAACCGCATGATGGTTTCCAACCTTCTGTAATATTTTCTATTTTGCCGCTTACCAATACAAACCTTCAAATATGTGTTACCCACGAACATTTTGGTTACCCACGAATCCCTACTTAAATTATAGTTAACAATGTATTGATAGTGTTTTGGTTCATAGGAACTGTCAAACACGAGTTAATAGAATATTGCTGCATGAAAATATGGAATGATTTTACTAAAATAATAATATAAAACTGTTTGCTTTGTCTATTTGAATTTGGCAACTTCATTATTCTCAAGATTTTTATACCCAAAATGCCATAATGATCCATTCTAAATATTCCATGTAGTTTGTATTTTGATTAAAATTCATTTTAGTGCCATTGCAGCCTGAATTATTGACATACGGAAAAGTATTTTTTATTTTTATTTTAAAAAAATAATAGGAATTGCTATTTTCCAACGCTGTTACCCACGAATCCATCCGAGATCCTCATCCTGCTACGAGATACAAAATCTAACTTTATATTTATATGAAGCATTTATTCTAATCTTTCGAAATAATACAGTAATGTTAAATGACAGCCACTTTGGAAAGAGTTCGAAGAATTGACACAATCTTAACTGTACACCTGGTTCTTTCTTAAAATTTGTAATAACCAAAATATTTCTTTGTAGATATATGTAATAAAATTCTATTTTACGTTCAAAGTCTTCACCGATTTCTAGTGTATATGAGTCACACATAAAATATTGAAAGATATTAAAGAAAGTGAAATTTTATGGCGTACAACAGGTGAAAAAGGCTTGAATTCGTGGGTAACATGCATATGCGCATTTAACACTTTATTTGGTCTAGCAAGAAAAGTTATTTTTCAATCTGATGGCACTTCCACCTGATGATTCACTAGATATGATCGTCTCATTTGATAAGTCTAGAATTGAAAAGGAAAACATTTTCAAAATGGCCCCCAGAGAGAATTTTGTCCCGCTTTGGCTGGAATTGACCATTTATATATTTTTACTTTGTTTCCAGAAGTCTATTGTGTACAGTGCTGATTTACTCTCACAAAGTACCCTGAGCAATCCAAGTGATATATTTGCGATCAATACTCACAAACATAATTACAGCGTCCAGCACCGAAATAAACATCTGAGTTGCCATCTCTTGGCATCTCTTCTATAAAGCCAATATTGAGACATATAGTATACTCCTCATTCTATTTCAGCTGTAGGGCTCTACCAGAGAACCCTATTCAAATTTCAATGCTACAGACCGAGTACAGAACCTTTTAAAAAGTTTCATTAGCGGGTAGTTGTAGAACGATGTTGATAACATCTTACAAAAGATGTAGCTACTGTTGATGTTCATTGCCACCCTAAAGGCCATCGGTCGGGCGCTGATGTCAAAGGCTACTATTGGAAATGTAGGACACTGTCACAAATCCCCTGATATCAACATTACATTACATTACCTAGCAACAACATTACCATGAAGGTATATTGAGGACAAAAGAAAAGAAAGATCAATCATGGCGTTGTTTTTAGGAGGAGCTGCTCCGGTATTATTGTTGTTGTGGTTATTGTTTTTGTGTCCATCAGAGCTTGTCAACCATTAGTAGCTTTTAAAATAGTGTCAAATTAATATTGAAGTTGGTGTGTGTTTCTACGTGAATATAGTGTTGCTAACGCTGCTTTCTATATTTTGGTCTATCTCAAGCTTTGTAAAGATACAGTTTGCTTGCAAAGATACTGTTTTGTTAATAATATGAGATTAAAATACGTTTATTATTAAAAAAGTTTTATTTTGCCAGTTTCAAGTGAACGAATACATCTTGGTGTTTATAAGTATCGAGAAATCTTATTCGGACGACTAATCCTTTCCATAATGACAATATAGATGCTAATGAATTATATTTTAAACGGAGGATTGTGTAGGTGTTTCAAGAAGCCGTGTCTGACAAATAATTATTCATTAACGACAATTATTTACACAAAACTATTATGTTGGTTGTTGAGTTCAAAATGTTTGAAGGAAATATCTGCTGGAAAAGTTGGAAAAGGTAAATCACTTCACTAGTACTTAATACAACCGTAACGTACGGATTGATGCTCAAGTACTATGACCTTTACCGCGATTAGCAACGCTTTATTTTCTCTGAGTCGGATAGAGGTATTTAAAATATCGCTGCTTTTACGAGTTATTTGAAATCTAAATCACCTACATAATAGCATTCTTTGAAATGTTCTCCAACAAACTGGTTCAGCAGGAGTTAATTATTAGCAGGAGAGTAAACTGTAAAATACAGATCTCTATAGTTCAGTACACTCTTATTTCGCCAATTAAAAAAGTCTTAAACAATCTTAATCAATCTTAAACTCGTGTTAGTTACGTGGTCCTCTCGTCGAAATATTGGTTAAGGGCCCTTAATTTTCTTGTTGTTTAAGGCTCAAATCAATAGTTGGTTAAAACTTTTAACCAATAAATGCATATAGCACTTTAACCAGCTTCAAGTTTAAGTGCTTAACCAACTAGGTTGTTTATTGGTCTTTTAATCAATATTTGCTTAATAACTCTAAACAGATAATGATTTATATGTTCTATTTTATCTAAGCATTGTTTAAGAAATACAACTGCTTAATCAATGGTTGTATTGGATTTAATTATGATTGGGACTTTCTTTCTTTCTTTTTTTAAAATTTTATACTGAAACATAATTCATGATAGATTTGAAGTCATCAGATCTTGGTCAACTGTGAGATTCGTTCAAAAATACAATTTCATGCATAAAGTGTTTTTTTTTATCAGTTCAACCCGCTATGTATCCGGGCAATGTATCCGAGTAAAAAATTAAAATCTAGTAAGCCTTTCTCTCTCGCATGCATTACGATACAATGCTAAAATACAATTCATCAACGCTAATAAATTCACACACTCGATACGGTATCCAGCATACCGATACTTCAATGCATCTCGTCTACATTGTAAGCTATTGTGCATATGCCCAAAACTGAACATCGCGGTACACACATTGGTGATATACATGTACCGTGCACGTAGAACAGTACAGTACAGTACAGTATCGCTAGAATGTCAATCCCAATGACGTTGTTAAATCTAGCAAATGAACGCATCAATATCCATCCTTTATGTCTCAACGATGTCTATGCATAACTTATCAAACGAATCTCGAGTTTGGTGCAACCTGATTGACTCAAACCTACCTATTTGAACGAAGTTTCAGATAAGCAGCACGACCAGCATTCACTCGTGGCCGCCATTTGCTTTTGTCATTTTAAACAATAATTGGTTAAAATTCCGTGGCGCGAGATGTATCGTTAAACAGGTAAAGTACAATTCCACTAAACATTACACAGTTTAACGCCTTTTAACGTAACAAAAAATAACCACCTTTATACGCTCGAGTTAACAGTCTTTTAAGGTCAAAATTTGAGAATTTATGCTTTATTAAAAGGTTGGAGGCATTTCGTGTTAAAAGTGGTTAAACAAGCTTTTTAAGATAATTCGAGGGTGCTGAATACGAAAATGCTGTTTAACCGGTTCAGTTTTGGAGTCTTGGCCCACAAAATTCAAAAATCAAAATGGCCGCCATTTTCAACATATTTTTGATAATAACTTGAATTTTAAACAACATAGGAGGTTAAAAATGGTGGCAATATCCATGTTTATGATACAGAGGAACCCAAATTGATTGTTACTGAAGTTTTAACTGGTATGTATTTGCTGCCATGTTGAATTCCAAAATGGCCGCCATTTTCATCAAGTTTCTGCATTTTCTGCTATAACTTGGATAGTAGGCAACGTAGAAGTTTATAAATGACGGCAGTACCCATGTTTTTAATACTAAGGATTCCAAATTATCTGTTACCTACTATCTGTTGTAACTAGTTAGGGTTGCCACCATCTAGAATTCCAAGATGGCCGCCATTCATTAGGTAATTTCTGGGGTGTGTTTCAGAAAAACAAAATTGTCATCGTTTTCATAAGGTTAGGTTACTTTCTCTGGCTAAATGCACTTTTAATTTCTTTAGAACAAAAACAGTGATATTGAATTAGTTTTCCAAGTGCATTTTAAAAGGTTAAAGATTTCAAAATGGCCGCATTTTAGCTACCAGGCCTATACTTTACACCGTACAACTCATAAAACTGGTAACATTGATTTTTCACTTGATTTTACTTACGGCTAATTGTTCCCGTTGGGATCTTGCAACTATTTGATTCTTTCTATTTGACCTTTCACTTCGTAGTACAGTGATTCCAAACTCTGATTAATGGCTTTAGCCTCTTCTGTTTTTGCAGTCTTGTTGGCTGTTAAATGTGCTTAGCCTTTTTGCAACTGCAATTGCCATTTATACATGCATGAAACTATCTCGCGACATGCTTTGGGAATTGGATGTAGTGTCATCAGTTGTGGAGCCAGGTTCTATCTATGTAGGTCCATCCCATGTCAGTTACTTTGGGGAGAAATGGTGACTGCTTGTTTCCAAATACAAGCCTGGTAATGTGCATACTTTGTATGAAGCCTTACTGCATCAGATGTTGGTGGTAGATTCTCCTGTGGACAACCCTTGAAAATAGTATCAAACGGTGCCTTATCGCATCTGTCCACATCATCTGGCAATATATGGACATGGTGAGCATTCTCTTGCTTTCATCAGAGCACACCGTGATGGTGTCTGGGATCTCCACTTGTATGCCTTCAGTAGGATGCTAACTTTCTTTTTTAGGTATGATCATACCACTATGCCAAATGGGGTACCACTTATATGGCAGAAATGAGCTATCTTCCACCATGTCCACCAAAAGTCCTCCTTGAATTCCAGGCAGGAAATTTCGTTGCATGTAAAGGAGTCCGGGCGGAAATTCAACCAATTGTCCCCTGATTATAGCCAAGAACGGTTGAATGGTACTGGGAAGAGGAGCTGTGGGATTGTAGGTATCACAAGAAGTATCACTGCATTGGGCAGATGGGTACTCTCTTATATAACATGAGAACTTGCATATCAAGTAAATTAGATAAGTGCTGATGATGGAACACTCCCAATTGGAAAGTTAGTATGTGTACAACGAGATTACACCATCCAGCGTGACAACCTCGATGAGGAGAAGTCGTCTCAGCTTTCGAATGATTCAATGTTTTCAGCAAGGGGGTACCATCTCCTGTACTGTAGAATATTGCAACCAAAGAGTTGGCCAGTGCTAGTGGCATAGATTTCTTTTTGACGACATGGGGGGGGGGGGGTCGGCAAATTTCTTGAAGTATAGTGAATCCAGCACCTTTTGGCAACAGAATAAGATGATGGTACAAATGCACGCAAAAATTTGCACTTTTTACAGTTTTAGGCTAAAATGGCCAAACATCATGTTAATTTGGCTGGAAACACACATATACAGGCGTCAACATTGAGAGGGGGATGATTGTATGGACCACCCCCTGGCAAATTTAGGGTCATCCCAGGTCAATCGATGTGGAAGTTGCTTGATGACCTGATCCCAACCATGTGACAGATTCACTCTAAAGCCCCCGCTCCTGTTGAGGGACGGTTGTTCGGCTTGTACCCACACTTTTATGACTCCCTGCTCGAACTAACATAGTTCACGGTCCAAAATGACAACTTTGTCAATGTCAAAGCTGTGACCGCTGCCCTCAAGATGTTTGTGCACTGCTGAATCGTTGCCACTTGAACTAGCGCGTCTAAGTTGGGATATATGCGACTCTGCAGGGATTGGTCGGTTATCCAATGTCAAGTGCTTGGCACTCCTGATCTTCAGCGCACTTGACACCATAAACAACACCACTAATACGGCCCTTAAGGCAGATAGAAACATTCTACAGCGATTTGTGACACCCTCTAAGGCAGGACGTACAACTTGGACCAGATTCTGCAGCATGAACTTATACCTGTTCAAATTTCACTTGCTACCATGAATGAGAGTCTGCATATAAGCAGTGGCGGCTGAGTTTCAGAGGATTCAGGTAACCTTTGACAGATACCAGCATGATTCCATCAAGACTGGAACCAGAACAAAACGAACCCGGGCTATCGACCAGTATGCCAGGTAATAGAAAACCACAACGTTCTCTACCGAATAACTGGACTAACTTTCTCTCACTTGGAGAGAATAAAGCAAATCTTGCCGCTCCTATCTCAACAGCTTATGACAAATGCTGTATCAATTGCACCCACAACACTTGTAGTGGCTGGAGGATTTGCACATATAACAGAAGTTAGATCTTCAGATTCAGGGATGACACAACAGCCCTAGAGGCCATGAGGAGGCGGATACTCACTTTGTACTTCATTGCATTAACACAAATGCTGAAGCTGTAGTGGTTTCAGTACGTGACACTGACATACTTGTCTTGCTGGCTGCTTATTTTGACAAGACGCTATGCACTCAGCTGTGGATGAAGGCAGGATTTGTAAGAAGCCCAAATACATCCCAATCCACAAAATCCATCAGGAACTGCTGCCTTGCCAAGTGGAAGCTTTGCTTCTATTTCATAACTGGTTGTGACAGTGTGTCACAGCTTGCTGGCTACGGCAAAAAGACAGAGGTGTTTCAAGCAATTGTTGACAGCTCTTAGCACAATTCATTTGCAAGGTGCATGCCAGATGATGTGCACAGATGCGATAAGGCACGTGTGATACTATTCTCAAATTGTTGTCCACAGGAGAATCTACCACCAACATGCAAATGTACCAATGGATGTATAAACAATTGCAGCTGCATGAAAGCTAAGCTAACATGCACAGATGGTTGTGCATACGTGTGCATTTAACAGCCAACAAGAGTGCAGAAACAGAAGAGACTTTCAAGTCTCTTCTGTTTCTGCACTCTTGCCTTAAAAGGCATCAATTAAAGTTAGGAATCACTGAACTACAAAGTGAAAGGTCAAATAGAAAGAATCAACTAGTTACAAGATCCTAACGGGAACAATTAGCCGTAAGTAACATTAAGTGCCAATGTTGACAGTTTCATGAGTTGTACGGTGTAAAGTATAATAGGTAATTTGGAAATCTTTAACCTTTTTAAATGCACTTGGAAAACTAATTTAATATTAAATTAAAATTAAAAGTGCATTTAGCCACAGAACGTAATGTACCCTTTATATGAAAACGATGACAATTTTATTTTTTGAAATACACCCAGAAATTGCCAAATGAATGGCAGCCATCTTGGAATTCTAAATGGTGGCAACCCTAACTAGTTACAGCAGGTAGAAGGTAGCAGATAATTTGTAATCCATGGTATCAAAATGATGGGTACTGCCATCATTTTTTAAACTTCTATGTTGCCTACTATCCAAGTTATAACATGAAATGCAGAAACTTGATGAAAATGGCGGCCATCTTGGAATTCTAGATGGTGGCAACCGTGACTAGTTACAACAGATAGTAGGTAACAGATAATTTGGAATCCTTGGTATTAAAAACATGGGTACTGCCATCATTTTTAAACTTCTATGCTGCCTATCAAGTTATAGCAGGAAATGCATAAACTTGATGAAAATGGCGGCCATTTTGGAATTCAACATGGCGGCAAAACCATACCACTTGAAACTTCCTCTGCATCATAAACATGAATATTGCCACCATTTTTAACCTCCTATGCTGTTTAAAATTCAAGTTATTATCAAAAATATGTTGAAAATGGCAGCCATTTTGTTTTTTGAATTTTGAAGGCTAAGACTCCAAAACTGAACTGGTTAAACAGCATTTTCAAATTCAGCACCCTCGAATTATCTTAAAAAGCTTGTTTAACCACTTTTAACACGAAATGCCTCCAGTAAGCACAAATTCTCAAATTTTGACTTGTCTAATACGTTAAACTTTGCAGATTAAGCGCAAAATCACGCCTTTGAACATTAATTGTTTAAAAATCTTAAACTTTTCTTCTTATACTTGGCGACTGTTAACTGCCGGAACAAGAGTGTATGTATGTTGTTGATGTTTCTCAAATTTCAAAACCATGGGCTGTCAATCACTTGTTTTTCATAATCCTGGCTCCAGAACAACAATTGAAGCTGATCAAAAAACAAAATCGTATAAAAGGCATTGGACTAAGTAGTATAGACACAGTACCAACAACAACGACATCGACGACAACAACAACAATGACAGCAACAGCAGCCCCATTCTCCCCTTTCTCCTCATCCTATCATCACTATTTTCATATTCAAAGTATAAAATGTGTTACTTGTTGATTCGAAACTGTCCGTTTTCATTTGCTTCTTTAAAGCCATATTATAACATTTGCTGAGGAGGACGCCCTCACTGAATTTTTTTAATTCATTTTTTTACACGATTAAATTGTACTTTATTAAACCAATATAGCCTGCAAAAATCAAGACTCTAGGTGCTGTAGTTTTGTCAAAATCCGAGATTTTGAATAAAACGCCGGATTCGGCGCTTTATTATTACGATGGAATTATTAGTCGAACGCATACACGATGTTCATAACACACAGTACGTGACGGCGTGCGGGACGGTGATATACACAACAAAAGGTCGTACTATAACATGACCGAAGGAGTGGTACGTATTGGCGACATGTGCGCTGGTAGTAAATTCCTTTGCTTTGCCGTAGTTGTTCGGCTCAAAAATAAAGGGATATATCTGACAGTAAAAGCTAACATTTTATGGCAAAGAAATGCTAATCTATTTTGTTTGAAAATGTTATAACATGGCTTTAACATGGTGTGATTTTGATCAATTACTTCGAGATAAATTTGTCCACAGGTTTTTGCTTGAAGAAAGAATATTGCCGACTTCTTGATATGTCGATTGCTTGACTACGTGAAGCTTGAAATTAGAATAATTTTGTTCGCTGACATGCTATTGCTATTTACAGACCAAAACGATTTCAACGGGGATTTCTTAGTTGTGAATTTGATAATATAAAGTTCAAAAAAGCAGTTATCACGAAGATGGCAAAAATTATGTGATATTTGACAGCTATTGCAATAAAAGGTAATAAGAAATTATAAAAATAAATGAAAGTTAAATGAAAATGAGATTTTTTTTAAGACGACCTCAATTGTTTGTGTACTTACATTGGTAAACAAGTAGAACAAGGTATAGTTTATAAAATAAATATCGACATACAGATTTCAATACAATATACACACTCACCATGCTCACTACTACACAAATATTTACCGTCCATCATGGTAGAAACAGTCACGTGTTATACCATTCGAAACGACTCCATTGCGTGTAAATGGAGATTGTATGCATTGAAATGAGACTAACTCAAAACAGAATTGCCCATTGCCAAATTCGAGTCAATTTATATTCAATGTGTACTGTTTGAAATGACTTCTGTAGGAGAATGTTATCTACCGTAGATAGCCCACCTGAAGGCTAGTGCATTATTATTCATTGATATGCCTTAAAGTAACACACAGGATGAAAGTAGCATGTGATGCTTCAAGGATCAGGCCTAGTCCTGCTCAAATTGAAAATACTGTATCGTAAAGAGTCAATTTTCGACATCGATTGCCAGCGCCTCCAAAGCAAATACAAATGCAATTAAAGTTACGGGCCTCATTCACGTTAACGCACCTAGAGAACACGTAATGTTTTGTAACATGAAGTCTCTATGATTAAAGTACAGGTGATGATAACAAACTAATGGCTTCCAGCGTTGTTACACCTCTCAGGGCTATGGTTAGATGGCCGAAATACTTGGAAGTGTTTTTCCAGTCAATAAGGATGGACACCCCATTCATAATGAGAATTCAAAGCACAAGTAGCATAAGTACACATTTATTGGTTTACTTTATCCTTCTGTTGATAACAAAAATCAACTTCAAAATTATTGAATGCCACGCCATAGCTTTAAAAATGTGTATGTATTTAGAGCCCCTCCCCAGAACGTCTTGAAAAGTTGTCATGTCTATTTTGTGTCCCATTATTGCCTCCTGATTGGTGAGATAGTATTCTGGCTAATGTCATTCATCACACTTTCCTCTGCTCTGGTTCCAGTCCCGGGGTGTTTCATCTACGATTTACTATAGCTAGTGTCATCTCATTTTATAAACCAATTGACACACACGAGCTCAAATACCATGACCTTTTAGACAATGGATGACAGGTCGCTTTTATCGGTGTCAGGTGCTTCTTTGGGATATTTTTACATAATGCTGTAGTATAAAATAATATTTGGTTCATTTTCATTCACAGCTTCATTTTGGCTGCTTGTGCGTAATTGTTTTTAGTAATAAGTTAAATAAAAGAAGTACAATCTTAGGCTGTACTGACATAAAAGCAATTGCTTCATTTAAGATTTTGTGACAACACGGTGGAAATTATGTGACGATCCTATCCTCTTGCCCTTTCATTCATCAAGAGTTCCGTATGTTCTACAGTTTTTAATCTTTTAATGCAATGCCTCCTCTTCTTCCCCTTGTCGTCAAATGTTCTGTCCAATATCACAGTTGATTCACCCAACTCGCCAGCAATTATTACTGAACTTTGTGCATTTTAATAACCACAAGAATAAATGAAAAATATGGAATAAATTAATGTTGTAACTTGAACACTTCAAATTTGATATGCACGTACAACCGAGCAACCACGTACCAAGGAAACCCCAGGCGCATGTCAAATCGATTGGAACAACAGAAATGAAATGTTACAAAATTGGCACTGTTGCTTATTACGTCATTAATGTTGACTGAGCCATGTGTTTGCATGCTACATATGAGTATTGGATGTGACTTAATACAGTTGATACGTTAAACATAATACTTTCCTGTTCCAATACTGTCGTTTTGACTGAGTAACAAGTTTACAATAATTAACTTGGGCTTATTTGTTCCGATAGCTAGATGATGGTTTGAGAGCAATGGGATTTTTTTTTCACTAAATCAAACGAAAATTATATTACCTTTGGATTATATGTTTTTCTTGCATTGATTTCTTTTGGTATTTTGTTTTCTTACGTTGCTTTCGTGAATCCAAATAAATCTCTCCTTGAACGTAATGCGTTATTTTGTTTCATGCAATTGACAATCATACAATGTTAATGCCAGGATACTAACTGGGAAGGTATTATAACAAAGACATAGCAGTGTTATATCTTTTTAATTGAACTTTAACATGTTTAATGACACAACGTAATAAAATCATATTATCATTAGAATGAAGAAGTTTAAACTCTTAAAGAAGTTCCCTGAATCAGTCTTAGCAATATCATCAGGTGTATAGACTTTTTTGAAGCGCAAGCATGGGGTCCAGGGACCCAGGGGCCACCGAGCAGGGGGCAACATTCAAAGAATTATCCCACCGACCCGCTGTAAAATGACTCTACTAGGACAAATGTAAGCGAGAATGAGGACAATGCGGAAATATGCCTTTATGATAAAATTAGTACTCCATGATGCAGTCATGTCTACAGTAGAATTCATCTCGACCTTTGCAGGACTTAACCCCATTAAAAGCTATTAAACCAAGATAACACTCATTGAAACAGCTCAACTGATTAAATCGGATCTTCTCTGGTTGTGCACAAGTGACTGTTTTCATGTGCGATATCGCAATAAAACTGGTATTCATAGCTTCAGTTGGGTAACCGATTATAAAGGAAACGAAAGGAAACAATGTTATGTGTGGCTTTGTTCACGAAATCAGACAATGTCGTGCTTTTTGTAAACCAGCATTCTTGAAAATGAGCAACATAATGATTTTTGACTTAACACGGTTTAGAAATAATTTCTTCATATTTTTGGTGTTATCTGTCGTTTACATGTCCTTCCTAAAACACAAAAGTACGACCCTCTCCAAACACCTAAATTAGCTAAAAATTTAGGACATGTTACAAAACTTTATTTTCTAGAACCTATTTAGAATAATTTAAATGTAGCTTTTACCGGTTTTTTGTGGCATCCTTCAGAAGTGAGCGGTCCGATACCAATATTTTCGGTCAAATCTCCATTCAAATAACACGGGGAGTTGGCTAGCTATGCCTTGCCCTCACTCATATTTTACAAAAAGTACGACCATTTCTGAACATCTAACCTAGCTGTAATTTTAGGTCATGTTAGAGAAATATATTTGCTAGAAGTTTTGGAGAATAAATAAAATATTGGCTGGTTATTTTTCACACAGTGATGTTAACTAGGCAAGTGTCCATTCTCCCAACATACATCATTTGTAGGGTCACGCGTCAATGGTGAGAGCACTGTGTATTGTGTATAGGAAAACGGACAGTAACTGCAGTATGCCAAGTCAAAAAGTGGGGAATATATCCCCACCGCCCCCATTGTGATTACATGTTGGGCGTATAGAGCAATCCCAAAGGTGAATTTGTAAGAAACGCACAAAACTGACTATCTGTACAATAGCCTGCTCCTGTGTATGGCGCAATGAAGTCTAAGTTGGCACTTTCATTGGGTGCCTCCTAGATATTGTTTCGATTGGCCATCTCCAAACCCAACATTGAGACATCTGAGCCTATACTCCTCGTTCTGTTATCACCTGCAGGGCCTTACAAGTGAACCCTAATCAAGTTACCATAGTATAGATAGACTGTAGTACCTTAAAAGTTTCATATGGATCCAAGTATACAACAAACGTTCAATAGCGGATAGATGTAGAACAAGGTTGAAAACATCTCACAGCAGATGTAGCTACCTCGTTGTTCATTGCCACCGTGACGACGATCAGTTCGGGCGGCTGTGTCAAAGGCTACTATTGGAAATGTAGGACACGGTCACAAGTCCTCCGCTAATCAACATTTGAAAATACTTAGAATTACAACATTACTAGCATGACAGCATGACAACAGCATTACCCTGAAGGTAATTTGGAAGACGTAAGGTTGATCAACCATGACATTATATTGTTGTTTATTAGGATGAACTCCTCGGGTGTTATTATTGTCCTTGTTGTCTTTCTTTCTCATCACAGCTTGTCAATTATTGAAAGTTGGTGGATTTTAAATCCGTATCAAATTACTATTAAATTGGGTGTTGGGTTCTGTTTCATAAATGAATTAATTATGTCTGTACTATAGTTCATGTTACTTTCTCCATTGCAAAGATACAAGTTCGGAGGTTGCAAAATGTGCATCAAGTTAGTTAACTTTAGTGTTCGTGTTTACATGTCAAATAGGTGAATTCAGTGTTCAGGACAATTTCACGTTGTCCATACTGCAACAAGTCTTTACAGATAATCAGAATAAAACATTGAAGTATAACCTTATCTGGTTAGGTTCCGGTCAAAATCCTATACGAAATATAATCCTACTAACTGAATGCATTATTTTAATTGATACATTGTTTGTAAAGGAGGGTTTTTAATAAGAACATTAATATACTTTAAAGTTCACAATACTGATATATTTTTCATTTTATGTTTGTTTGTCTTTGCAGGTGTAGAAATTGGCATTACCCAGCGAAATTACCCAACACAACTGTAGTTGTAGTATTCCATAACGAAGGCTGGTCAACATTAATTAGAACAATTCACAGCATTATAAATGCGTCACCACCGCATCTACTACATGAAGTACTAATGGTCGATGATTTTAGTGAGAAAGGTAATATAGAATACATTATATTCAACACAAATCTATAAACGAAAGATTTTTTCTTTCTTTTTACCTTCGGCTTCCAAATACAGTTTGGAGTACAAGGAAATACATATGACCTTGAGATTAACTGTTTTTGATTTGAATGTTGTCTGAGTTCAAGCCAAAATTAATTTTATACCTTGAATATGAACAACTGGGAAGAAAAAGAGCAAGGTTCACCAACTTGATGTGGGTTAACAAGTAAAATACAGTCTAGACGGTCCGCAGAGGGGGGGGGGGGCAAAACAGCAAAATGTGGGCATTAGAAGTAGATAAAGTTCTATAGCTAAACAAAAATGACCCGTCCCAATGTTTGGCTCTCGAAATTTACCTACTTCTAATGCCTACATTTTGCTATTTTTGCCCCCCCCTGCATACCGTCTAGTCTGTATTTTACCTGTTTCCCCACATCAAGTTGATGTACCCTGCTCATTTTCTTTCTAGTAATATACGGTATGTCCTATAAACTTTATTTGAACTTAATACTAAAGCACAAAGTTTTGAATGTACAAAATCAAACTAAAGCAGCATCGCCATCGTTCGTTTGATAGAGATGGAGACGATGTTAGATTTTCTTACAAAAGAAAAATGAAATACACAAGTTCTGATTTGTTACTGACTGTAATCGTTAATAATGTACTTCGATTTGTTTACAGAGCATCTCAAGGATAGGTTAGACGAATACATTAAGATTCCAAAGCTTCAAGGGAAAGTACGATTGATAAGAAATTCCAAACGAGAAGGTCTAATTAGATCAAGAACCAAAGGAGCCATGTATTCAAGGGGTGAAGTGGTTACCTTCTTAGACGCTCATTGTGAATGTGGCACCAATTGGCTGCCACCGTTACTTGCTGAAATAGCCGCAAACAGGTAATGTTGTATAATACTCTAAATTTACTATAAAAATTAAATGGACGATGTTCTTGTCAGGAATAACTAATTTTTTTGTTGATCTAAGAGTTTACCGGATAGAGGCGAGCGGGCGATCACTGGCAAATTGCATCAGTCGATTCATATAAATACCGTTAAGTACGATTGGCTAAACGAAACCGCTATGTGCGAGCTGTAGCAAATCAAGTCTGAACCGCATCTACAAACACACATTTTGCAGATTATAGTTTTTTGATCCATTTATTTATGGCTTCTTTTGTTCAAAAGATGGCAATTACTAATGACTAATGATAGGAAACATTTGTAATGGATTGTGAATTTGTTCTTTTCTTATGAAACTAACTCTTTTGATAAAATCATTTTAAATTAAATTTGATATCCATTGAAGTGTTACATTATTATAACAAATTGATTCACGTAAATGAGCAGCAGCAGATGTTGCTATTCTTTTTATGTTGCTCTATAATATTTTTGTAAATTGAATAGCACGCTAAATTAATTTGAAGGAGCGCGGGGGCATATGAATGCACTTAGCGGATATTGAACAGTCGACAATTGAGCAAACAAGCCAGATTACATAAAGATTATGCTTTTGCTGAAATCTGACAACATCGCGGCACTTGAAAGGTACAAGACGGCATGAATAGTTAAGAAACTGAAGTAACCCAGGTTCTTGCAAAACATTATTGCTTTGATTATTTGAAGCTTGTCAATTGCGCAATTGCAGCCGTACAATTTGGTTATTAACACATGAATAGAATGTTAGCTTTGGCAGCTGGTGGTTGTTGAATCATTTTAAAGACGATAACAGGGACAAGTCGAGTGTTGCTCTGCTGTTAAGTATGTGTACAAATGCTGACACAAAACTCCAGGGAAACCTTCATTAAAAGTATTCCGGAGTTTCAAGTTCAAAAGCATAAACGGCATGTCCATTAAACGGTCGTCCATTAAAGGCAGTGAAAACAGTCCTGTAGTTGCCAGGGTCCCAAGGGGATAGTCCGACAGTTCGCTAATACCATTACTAACTCTAACTTTGGGACTAGCGACCACTTTTTATTTCACGCACTCGGTAACCTTTTTTCGACTGGTGAACCTTATTTTTAGACTACCGTACCGTAGGACCAGCGAACCCTAGGCTAGCGGTCAGTGCCGTTAAAACAACAATACGGTTGAACCATCCAGAACCGTTGATTAAACTTGTGGCTGCTTAATTTCAGATAAAATTATTGTTAGTAAATGTGCAACAGTAGAAGAAGGCGATCAACTGATTTTAACCAACAATTTACTGTATAATAATGCAAATCACCAAGATTATCGGTAGTTTAAGGGTGATTAGTTATCACTCTATCAACTACGTCTTCCTCTCTGTCAGAATTAGTCTTTCCGTCTATATGGTTCATTTTTGCAAATATTTGCACAATTCTTATACCTTTACAGTCTGTCTTATATCCCAAATTACATTAAAATCAAAGACCAACACTTGAAAATTACTCGAGGCCGTTCCAAATATATAAGTAAGCCGGCACTGATGATGTTTTCCAACGCCTTGTTGAGTAAAGAACATGATCCAGCGTGCAGTATTTTAATTATTGTCGCAAGGGCCCACTCCCATGTGAATTGTTTAAAGCAATGTGTAAGATCTAGTAATATGCCATCATATATAGATAATTGTGACCTTTAGTTAACGTGCCGAGTGGATGTACTATGGTTTCCATACACATAACTCTCCGCATAACCACACTGTGTATCCATCCTGCACCTGAAGTTAGCGTCGTTAATGACGAGACCGGTTTTAAAAGTGCGTAGAAGGTAGCTAAGAACTCGCTTCCTTTCTTTACAAGCTCGTTCTTTCAACACAATTTGCATTTTTCTGAAATTAAGTAATGTGAGTACAACACATTTATTATTGCCACGCTTTCTAGATATTTCCTGAAATTATCAAGTTTTCATCAATCAATTTGTATCATTTTTCCTTTTAGGAGTTGTTTCATGAAAAAAAGTCTTTCATAAGGAGCGGGACTTCCTCTTCCCGTGTAACTGTATCATTAACAGCCCTTAAGACAATGGGTAATTGGAGTATGTGGCGGGAAAGTATCATTATATTGAAGGGGTGCTGAAATTCAGTATCTTGGGGGCAAAATATCGCTCGATATTTTCGAAATGCTTCCTAAGCAAACGTCACTCATCGTCAGAGTCCGCCAATAATTTCAAACCTACCTTTATACTTAAACAGAGATGTTAAAATAAGACTGATAAAGGATATTAGATATTTCCATTGCTGAGGTCAAATTCTTCAATAAAACCAATCTTAAATGCTTTGATTTGGGGAAGTTTCAGGAATAGTTGGAATAGCACGAACTTCCTCGCCCTCAAAGAGGGTACCTCTCAGAACCACGTAAGTATGTAATGCATGTGCTGAACGGGTTCTACGCCATTAGGCTACAGAAACTCCCAAATTACTTTATTTTTAAATAATTCGACATGTTCGAGAACAAATCAGAAAGTACAATACCATGAGCATACATATTCTATTCCCAGTTTTGACACTCATTGTTATTAAGACTGGTGCCTAAAGGAATGTAGCGATATTATCTTAAAACAACTTTTTCACACAATTATTTATCCCTTCTTATCTTCATCACAGATCTACGGTGGTGTGTCCAACAGTAGATGCCATTGAAGCAGAAGATTTCTCATACGGGCCTCAGCTGGATGGACTATGTCGTGGGGCATTTGATTGGGACTTCTGGTATAAACGAATTCCAGTATCTCAATCAAGAGAACGAATTGGTATGAAATATCGCAGTCAGGCATACAGGTAGGAAAATCAGCACTTTTTGTCAAAACATGCAATAGCGTAAGTTTTATTAACGAGGACTTCCCGTGCATATCTGAAGGGAATTTGTACTTAGTATCGCAGTCAGTAATTTGGAAGGGCTTCAACTGTGTAATATGCTTATAATTATCAAACTGAATACCGATTCTCAAACGCTTACTAGATTTGCCGAGTCTGTATTTTGCAATCAGAATTGCTTCTCGTCAATATGTGTCTGCAAGAATCGTTCAAAGAATCGATCTGATCTTGTGGAAATTTTGAAACCTTGTATGGGCAGGGAAATCTGTATGAGACATTTGCATGTGTAGGTAATGTATAATGTACTCAAATTGTACAAAATGTTATTATTTGGTTCCTTGATTTGGATTCTAATAGTAGGGCTATATGTCCCAGCAAGGTGTTAATGAGGAAAGCAATGTAAATCCAATGCCCCAAAGAGACAGTAAGCTATAGTAGCTTATAACATTGTATAACGACAAACACAGCATTGGGTTGTTAGAACTTAAGGTATCACGGCACCATAGAAGATGCGGAAAAGGTCAATACTGCATTCTCAGTTCCAAAAGTAATAGCGGTTCTTAAAGATGTTTAACATGAAATTATAATGCATTTTCTGGTAACTGTAAGAGTTTTTCTGCTGATAATTAACGCCGATAATTTGTTTTAGGTACTAAGATGTTAGTTACGTTCTAATCTTCGAACAATTTTCGGTAGTAGCAAAGATGTTTAAGAGAAGCAAAATCCAACTTATTCACGTCATCTTAAATTCCTCACACGTATTTCGGTTAACATGGATTGAAGTGTACGGTGTTTATACTCATGCATACTGATTTCTAAATCCATTTCAATTGATACGCATGTTTACATAAGCAGGAACGGGCTGTTACTAAATCTTTCCTTTCTGAGAGGGATTTTCTTATTTTGTAACTCCCGATGTCAATGACATTGATTTAGAGTGGGTGCATAGCAAAGGTGCTTTACATTGTAATTGCTACTTCTGTATGAATGAGCAGATTTATGTGCTCGGCTATAAGTATACCATTAGAAAATTTAGACGAGATGAGAAAGGTTACGCATGGTTTGACAATCATAACTTTACTGTTTTATAACATCATGATCATCAAAGGTTATATCGGGTCGACGAAAAATTTGAGTTGATCTGGACATCATTCTTAGATGACTATCTAAACTGAATTGCTGGCAAATTGCTCTGAACAATAAGATATAAGCTTATAAATTTTCAAACCTACGCATCGAATTTTCTTTTTAATGTTCCTCGACTCATCCATTAGGTGGTCTATTCAGGGACTCACTTGTTTTAATCTTTAATTGTAATCTTTATTTCTTTAATTTTGGAACAGTTCTTCCGTGATGGCAGGAGGATTATTTGCAATTGACAAGAAGTACTTCTTTGAAATCGGCGGTTATGACCCAGGGCTTCAGATATGGGGAGGAGAAAACTTTGAAATTTCATTTAAGGTGAGCTTGTGAAATTACCAAGTAACATTTCATCAAAATCAGATTTCAATGGCATATTTTGTTCACTTGTATCAAACAAAAATTATCGTATGCAAAAGCTTAAAAACGAGTGTGCTCGGTTGATTTACCAACAATCACAATCATGTCATATCACCCGTTGAGCTCTCTGGTCACCGTCTGACCCTTTTAGATTACTAAAACACGTAAATATGCTGGATACAGAACCTTCTCAGTGGCTGGCCTGGCCCCAGAGTATCGAACAATCTTCCAAATAATGCTTCCACAGTTGAGGGCTTCAATTCATCTCTCAGACACTCGTTTAGGTCTTACTAGTATATTCTTTTCTGTTTGCTTTATTTTCAAGGAAATAGTATGGGTATATAGTGACGCTTTAAAGGAGGATTTCGTGATCATAGCATCCTCTTTTTATGACATTTTTCAGTAGATATCCACGAAAAACTTATTTCCAAAATTTCAGTTGATTCCGATTTTGCGTTTGCGAGTTATGCATGATTATGTGTATTACACTGCTCCATAGACAATGTGTTGTAATTTCGTTCTGGTGCACCAGAACGAAATTCAAATTTGGCGATATTTTTGCTAAACGAATTAATCTGCAAGAAATATTTGGTACATAAACATTATGTAGCCAGAGGTATCCAGTGGTGTAAAAATCTCAACTTTTTTAGGAAAAGTGGGGGATGAGGCTGTGGATCACGAAATGCCCCTTTAATAGAAAATGAATTTTGGTCTCATGCGAGTTTAGAGATCAGAAGAATCAACTTGTGTGCTTTATTGTACATTCTATGCCAAACCCTCACTTAACATATATTGCTACACGGTATTGAATGCTAATCTTTGAACGTAAAAAGAAGAAACAATGTTCTTTTAGTTTGCTACTAAGGACCCTTATCGTTTATGCTTATTGCGTTTCCAGATTTGGATGTGTGGTGGCGCACTCAAATTCGTACCATGTTCCCGAGTTGGTCATATCTATCGCAAAGGAGTACCTTATTCTTATCCAGACACAGGTGTCGATGGTGTATCCGTTATTCAAATGGTAAGGTACTAGGTACACTAAAGGAACTGCATTTCCTGTCACACAAAGAATTGTTTTTAAACTTACGTTGATTGTATATAAATGTATCAATGATATTGCTGCGTTATCTGAACTTCTTTCACATTATGTTTCCACCCGTACGCTTCGATCTGGAAACATGCAGCTTCTTCAAGAATCAAAATCCAACCGCACATGTGGTGACAGATCATTTGCAATTGCAACTCCACGTCTATGGAATGAACTGCCTATTTATATTAGAACTGCTAAAAATATAACTGTGTTTAAAAAGTTGTTAAAACCCCATCTTATGTCAGAGACATTTTGTAATTCTTAAGTTATTTTCCTTAATTTACTTCCAGTTTTCTTTGTCTATTGTTCATTTTTTTGTTTTTGTTTTAGTGCCTTGATTGAGTGGATATGTGCCTTGTCGCTATTATTATTAGTAGTAGTAAAACACGTGGAAAGTGCATTTCATTATAACGCCGGGAATCAAACTCAATAATGATATTAGACCCAATTAGACATATCACCAGCTCTTTTGCTTTTGAGCACCAATAGTTCTATCCTGAACCTTTTCAGAGCCACCATGTTATCAGTTCTCCTCAAATATATTTTATTGAGAAAAACACATTTACTTTTCAGAATTATATGAGAGTTGCTGAAGTTTGGCTGGACGAATATAAGGAATACTTCTATGCCGATAAACCACACCTAAAGGGGAAACTTCGCGGAGATATTGACGATCAAGTGAGATTCCGCAGAGAAAATTGTCCTAAATCTTTTAAGTGGTTTATGCACGAAATAGCCTTTGATACTCTAGAAAAGTTTCCGCCGCCATCACCCAACAGAGTTTGGGGAGAGGTAGGTATCCAACTTATGTAATTTTTAACTGTATCTATCATTTCATTATCATTTCGAATGCGGTATTTTGAAGAATGTTTGGTTGTTTTTCTATATACAAGTGGATGTGTAAAAAGCACCAAAGGTTCAATATTACGATTAGCTAGTGACTTGTATTTGGGTGCATGTCTATATTTTCTGAAAAAGTAATTAAGACCTTCATCTTCTTGGACTAAATCGGTATCATTTTATATTTAAAAGAATTATTAGCTTACATATACCCGGCATTAGGTGACAGTGTGCATAGAATAGAGCAGTGGGTCGTGAAAATGAAATGCTATGTACTTCAATTTGCAATTATTACAGAATAAACCTTACTACATCTTGTTTTAGTACACAATTTGTTTCTATTGCTATTGATAATATTACGGTCCAAGTATTCTTATAATAGGGAGATTAATTAAGATATCCCTAGGACATCTCGTCTTTAACAACAAAAATAATAAGCCACGAATATGTATCATCATTAATAATAGCCGAGTCAATATCAAGCATATTCAATATATTGTGTGTAGGTTTGATATTCGGCACCTGTTGTATCTTAACGCTGTTTTGTTTGTTTGTTTCAGATTCGAGCACTGGATTCTGACTTATGTATTGATACCTTGGCGCGAGAGAAACGCGGTGGACCAATAGGAATAAGCCCTTGCCATGGAATGGGTGGTAATCAGCGTTTTAGGCTGAACATGATGGGCGAGATAGCTATTTATGAATATTGTTTATATCCAGTCAGTACAGAAATCAGAATACGATTGTGCCGCATAACGCAATCTAATGTACCATCCAATGCCGTTTGGGAGTTTAATGAGGTGAGACTTATTATGACCACGAAGTGGTTGGAGAGGCTCATAGTATGAGCGTTAAAGTGTCCATTTCTCTTTGTCATGTTTATATTCAGTTTCCACTGGTATCATTACATTGATTCCCCCATGTTTGTTTTGTGGGTGTGTGTGGGTGGGGGTGTGTGTGTGTGTGTGTGTGTGTTCTGTCTCTATTTTTTTAAATATCTTACTTATTATTTGAGTACAACATTTGTTTTTTTTTAATCAGCTGAGAGAATAAATTGGAACATCTTTTATGTATTTATTATCGTTTATATATAATATAAATAATAGAGGCCCAAGAATTTACCCTTGGGGTACACCAGAACTGTTATTTTACAAATTTAAAATTAACATAATTATTATCAACAATATTTCCAAATGATAAGGGCAACTTGTTGTTTCTAAGAATATTTTACACAATTGGTCATACGATTATTAAGAATATTGCAAAAAATAAACTTGTTAACCAAATGGCTCTTTGGATCAACATTCTCATTGTTTTGAGATGTGACTTTTTTCTCCAAAACTATATAGCTACATAAAATGTATAGACTTTGAAAGTGTATACTTATGGCTCGATTAAGACTACAGCTCGATGAAAGTACACAGCTGGTCCACTAATGACAAGTTACATGTTTAAGTATTTATGTATTATGTTTTTAAAACTGTTAATCACAATCCAAAAGCGCATAAAAACTCTTAGTTTTTAGTAAATAAAAAATATTCAATGTTGAGTAAAAGTGGAACAGGGCAATGTTGAATAAATTATACCCAAATTGAGTAACAAAAATTAATATTGAGTTATGTTTGAGTCATTTTGTTGCTGAGTTCTATTTTTACTCAACATTGAGTAATTTTTACTATTTGTTATTTAGAGTGTGTGTATCATTACTCCACATGTACAGGAGTGATCACGGTAGGCATTCCAAATAACTAGTAACTATCATAATACTATCTGCGTAACCACAACTTTTTATACCATTTCTGTTTTCTGTTTTGCAGGATAACAATACCATCAGAGTGAAGAAAACCAATTATTGCCTAGATCACGACAGTACTAATTATGAAGTCTTCCTCTCGCCCTGTGACTACATCAAAAGTTCACAAAGATTTATAATGAAAGAAACTAAGTCATGACAGTACTAGAGTTTATTTAGATGTAGTAGTCAGGCTATGTATGTTGTTTGTATGATAAATGTATTGTATTTTGGCATTAATTTAGTCAGAACCGTGTCTGCACTCTACTGATAAAATTGAATGGATCAGATATGAGGTTTGAGGGCTCAAACACGTCACTTTCACACTGTTTCTTTCATTTTTATTATCGATGTATAATATTCATTCAATGATTCTGCATACCTGATTGGTGAATTGTCTCAACAACTTGTAATGATAAAGTATTTGGGGAGGGGGAAATCGTAATTTTACAAAATTGAAATGAAGCTTTTCCGGTATTTTGTCCCACAGGAAGATAACATATTCACCTATCAAGGCGACAATAAATGTTTTAGCTTGCAATTCATACTTGATTAGATGCGTATATATAGTGTTTACATATCCAATCAACTTCTCAATCAAGATCAGATTGGATATATTCACGAAAAATAATAATCGTTAAACGAGATGAAAAACACGAGCTCTGATTAAATATGCCAAAATACAAACAAACTTTAATTTCAGCATCCAATATTTTCGAGTTTCGAAAATTTTTTTGTAAGAGCACCAAACTACACCAACAGGTCTGTTTTAAAAAACCAGTTTGAAGACATATTTCGAGGGTTGAGAGCCAGAAAACCTTAACTCACAAGCATAAAGTCGCCAGCACACTAAAAAAATAATAGAAAACAAAAGAAATTCTGGAGGAAATATTGAAGCCCAAAGCAAGGAGCCATTCTGACATGTTTGGTATGGAGTTAAAGGGTATAAAATAAGGACTTCAAACCTGGAACATCTGCCAACTTGATGCTCATTTTGTGAGAGCTGGTCAAAGTGAGTTAAGGCTTTCTGGTTCTGAACCCTCGAGTTGTGCTATTCATAATTTCAATTTGAAAATTATAAAACAGATCGATTATCAAGTACTGTAACAATAGTATAGCGTTATCTTCAGACATTATCCACAGACTATAAAAACTATATTTGTACATTAACTACTTGGAAGTACTATGAGGTACTTTGTATTTATACAGCTGTGAAATGCTGCAAAGAGACTCTTTAAATATATTTCTGGACGCTTTTGAAAGAATGAGGTATTTCAAAATGATAATCTGGATCTGGATACAATCATGATCAGCTGATAATCAAAAACAACAGTAGGATCTTAAAAAAGGAAATGTTTCTGCTGTCGTTTACAAGATGAATGGCGAAAACACACAAGCATATCTAAAGAATATATTTTTAGAACTTCTCTCACGTAAATTTACGAGGTTTAACTGAAAGGTTGGTGTTCTTATCCTTAGTGGTTGCCATTCTCACAGCACGTTTTAATACCGCATTATATCCATCAACCGCACTCTGTGCTTGACATTCTGTGCTTGACATCCAGCAGCTAAACTCATAGCAAAACCAAATTATTTTCACGTAAACAATCATGAGTACGCATTTACCTGATTTGAGGCTTTTTTTTTCAACAAGTCGCGAGACTAATTATTTAAATACCCCGTTCTTGTTGCAACCAATTAGTATTATTCAGATGAAAGCATTATCTTTTAAGCATTATGACATTTCATTGATTGATAGTTTACCTTGTTTAAATCTACTCTGTGTCGGCTTCGATTGATGTTCTGATCACAGCTAATTATACACCTTATTTGCCAGGGAATTTGAATTCTAGTAGTGTATTGGGGCAATGTGGCTTCCTATTAGATATGTTTCTTACTTTTTTAATATTGGTTTGATGATACACTCTATTAATGGGTGTAAGTCCCTCTGGCAATTAAGCCACGGAGTTTTTGTTGATGTAAGGTATTCATACTCAGAAGAAGTATGACTACGTGAAATATTTACCTACCTGAAATATCTATTTTCTTTATTAATTTAATCCATAATTACCTTGTTAGAGTAAATATATGAAAATATTTGCACAAAATCATATAACATAATACTGTAAATACACTTTAAGTTTACATTTTATTACGTCATGAATGAATGCTAGTTTTGCTTGTATAAGGTTTTCTCATTATATCATCTCATTTGTCATGTGCAATAATAATTTCATCCCACCCAATTGGCCATTTACCCATTGCCCATAACGCATCTTAACTGTGACATATAAAAATGGCGGACAAGAAATGTACCCTTACGGTCAAACTTAGAGTCAATATGGGTCATCAGGAGAAATATTTTCCTAAAATATTGAACTAACATTGCAGCTGTTTGGTACTTCAGCATTGTGTCATCTGCAATTTGATCAGATTTTGACCAATTGCATTATGGACAAGATGCATTATGGACAATGGGCAAGTTGATACTATACACCAGTTTTATCATTAATATTACCTTCACGTCTATGTCAATCAAATCAGCACGTTCCGCGATTAGTTAATATATTTACGAACTTGAGTTGGCCGGCGAATGCGTATGTGGATGAGATTGTCAGGCGTAAAGCGTGATTTTTAGATTGAATGGACTTTTATTTACTAGTAGTCACACCACACCACCGATTATTACATCTTAGTATGAAAACACATACATTCGCCCCGTAAATAAAGGCCGTAACTGCTTGGGTAATCTAGTTCTGTAAGCCAATGATTGCGATGCGATGATACTTTGCATTGGAACTGGGATGATCCATTTTTGTACAAAAATGAAAAACATATTCTATGAGCAGGGTAATAATATTTGTATTATTAATCTGAGGTGGAAATGGAATGTTCAATTCAAGAGATATAATTATTTCCCCTTAAGCGACGAAAAAATAACCTGTTCTACAAGCGGACGAACCTTTCAAATAGGGTCGGACGGTCGGGCTTTTTTTTATGCAAATGACCCCGAAAATCACTGTAAATATTTTCAATTTGGGGAAATACCAAAATAATTTTGTTCCTGATATTTTGGACACTTTGGTCGGCATTCATTTGTACAGAAAAAAATTGTTTCCATTTTTTTTGTAAAATCTGGGTCGGTCGGGCCCGTAGAACAGGGTTTTCTTTTTCCGTGGCCTTATGGATATATCATTTTTATTGCTGAATGACATAATTGCTAGTTCTTAATTTGTTTTACATAAACTCAAACCATCAACTGTTCTTTAATAAACAGCTATCTTGAAAATCAGAACCGTGTTTTATCTCGCAATAGATATGCGGGTATTGCTCATGACGACTACACGCAAGAATAAACACGTCGAGTAGCATTGGTCTTTTGCGCCGGCGCAGTATTTTGCCCTTGCGCGTGTGAATCAATAATTCAATAATAGTCAAAAAAGTGGACGTAAATTACATCCAAAGATAATTATAGGGTTGAAGAATGATAATAAAAGTATTATTTTTAGGCACAGCCTGGTATAACACGGTAGATACCATTACTTTTTTTTTACGTGGGACGAGGCGGAACGTGTTTCTACCGTGTATCAGGAGGTTTCAAAACAATGCTTTTATTCACTAAACATGAGATGTGAAATAATTAGATACTGCGAACGGTTTTAGAGCTTTTTACATTCCGTGACATCGTTTTAAATAGAAATCGGTAACAGTGTCACTACGTTTGTTATGGTTTTCTTAATACTTGGTTGCATGCATTATTAAATTATAATGAAAGTATAATTGAGAAGTAATTCATTGATAGAGCCAGCGCAGTCACCTTCGGAGCCTTATTTCACCCTTATACAGATGAGCACTCCATTATAATGCCTCTTTGAAGGTGTCTTGGGAAGTATTTCTTG
Source organism: Amphiura filiformis (assembly GCF_039555335.1). Taxonomy (NCBI): domain Eukaryota; kingdom Metazoa; phylum Echinodermata; class Ophiuroidea; order Amphilepidida; family Amphiuridae; genus Amphiura; species Amphiura filiformis. The sequence goes on from NC_092632.1 coordinate 11,936,463, forward strand.
AACTGCATATCTCCTTGTCTTGGGTAGGCATCAATCAATTCTCTGAGGTCTCTGGACTTAGGACCAGACTCTGTTGGATTAAACCGGTTTTAAGGGCACCCAACCGTCCCGCTTCCCTCAGAGCATATTCCAGTGCTGACATGAACTCCATCAGCCAGCCGAAATGATCCTGATCCTGAACACCTGCGTACACACCGCGGCGAGCTCAGTGCAGCGAGCTCAAAAGGACATTAACAATATTGAGTATTATACTCAAGTGGAAATTGACAGTATTTGACAGTTTCTGAATTGAAGATGGGCAAGTGCGGTATTTTAATTTTAAATGGTCATTTAGCAATATCTAAATAAGTATGTGTACCCATGTACATGTATCAAATGACCAGTATTCAACAGCTTCAGTGAGTCCAGATCCACCTATGTATTTATTTCAGAAAAACTGTACATTTTTAGTATTTCGAGAGGATTCAGACTCCTTAATGTTACACTTTGAAAGATGCAGACTTTTCAAAAATTATCAAAACTGATGGGCACTGTTGATACAACCTGTATCTACATTGTCTTGATAGACGTCACATTTCGTGAATGTGGAATTTAAACATTGGTCAGAATGTGTACCCGTCAATATCAAAATATAATCAGATACATGAATTTTAATTATGAGAAAATGATTCTTCTGTAAACATGTAAACTCGTTTTCCCATTTTCTGCGCATTTCAATATAACGGGAGCATTCACCTATTTGTTCGTATTCTGTATGTAATCTAACCTATTTGAATTCACCGTAATCATGGTAATGGTAATTTTCAGGTATCTTTGTTGATAAATGTTTTACCTATTGTTTTACAATTCATTTGCATGTGTACAGTGCGTCTCTGAAACAATCATACCGTATTGTGTTGTAGCAAAAACATTCTATTTGTACACACGAAACTGCATTGTTAATGAATTTACTGAATTTCTGAATTCAATTTCAATACACATTCTTTTCTACTCGTGGATTTGCGAGCTAGTGTGATTGGTCGCTAGAAGTATTTCCCTAAATTGCCTATTCGATGTTTACAGGGCAAACGAAAGATACAGTTAAAATTGTATTTTGAAAAGTGACGGTTATGAATTAGGTTAATGACTTTGCGGGGTTTTTTCCTTCAGGATATTCCCGGAATATTAAGATATTTCGCACTACCCTCAAAACAACTGATGCGTAGTCATTAACCTCTAAAAATTGTACATGAAATCTGTTTTTATTAAACATTGTTAAACAAACTATTCAATTCTGTTAGGGCATTAACAGTACGGTTCTTTCAGAGACACCCTGGAACATGGACCATTTTGGTGTTAGTGATCCAATTATTGTACAAAGTACACTCATATTTTATATATCATTGTGACTTTGTTAATAAATTTATGAAGGGAATAAACATGCATCCGTGTTTTATTCGACGGGGTGTGTGGTCAGGCACACTCTATAGGTATTGTACTCAAAACTCATAGAGCATTATAATTTTCGCCAGCCAAGTTCTTCTACTTCCATGTTAACACCAGGGATCGCTAGGAACACCATGACCCATTACTAGTTCGATGGCATAACCAGTTCACGGTGGGGTGGCACCTAACACAAATGACAATACGGTTGTGCTTCCCCGGAAAGACCCCCTTTTGAACGAATTTTGCAGCTCCGAAAAAAACACCTAAATTTGATCAAATATTCCAGAAATGAATGGCACCAACCCACCCCCCCAGAAGACATGTAAGTTTGTACAATAAATTGCGAGACCAAACTTTTATCAACAAAAAAGGGAAAGCCTAAAATAAAAAGGTGTCTTTTTCGTGGGGGGGGGGTTCCAGAGCATTCAAAATTGCGCATTCAAACAGAAAGCCAAGAAAGACCCTTGATAATTAACTTTTCGTAGCTCCAAAATACCTCCTTTTACTTGTTCGGTGCTCCAAAAGACCCTCCTTTTACCGGTACGCCGTCAGCTCCAAGAGACCCACCACCTCAAAATTGAGGATGAGCATGCCCACCAAAATTTTATTATGTGGAAAAGAAAAGAACCACTGCACTTCCTGAGTTCACAGTGGCTCGGGCAATCTCATCTAAAGTCCCCGTGACAATTTCTCAATCCTCATATAATTATATTACTTGTCTCGTATTGTCTCACGTCCTGCTATGGTGAAGTACATAGGACGCCGCCTTCTTCATTTGATATTATAATTGGTCGCTAAGACACAATGACAGAGTTATCATGGGGACTTTAGTTGAGATTGCTCGAGTGAACTCAGGTAGTGCAGCAGTGGTTAAGCAATTTCTCGCATATATATTAATTGTGTCTTGCATTGTCTGCTAGGATGAAGCATATAGCCATCTCCTTCTTTATTATTTACCTTTTGTTTTATTCAAGTACATGGCTGTCTCTTGTGCGTAGAGTGTATATGTCCAGAGAGAGTGGGTCGTTTTATGTTTTCAGTACCGAAAAGCCAACCTCGTTAAAGCTTTTGATCAGCTTAACGGCCATATCATACTAAGCAATCGCTAAAAGCGTAAGGTTTGTTTTGTGACGTACCTTCCGCCGCTTATCGGAAAGGCAATTGCCGATATCAGATCGATACGTCGCTAGCATGCCCTAGCGGCGTCAAATTGCAACCAGTTAACTTGAAGGCAACTTTGTTGCCACGTCGACTGGACGCAGGTAGCGATTGTGAAAACGCTACAATTGTTTGGTTAGTAACGATTTTAATTGACTGAGACTGTTAGTACGATATGGGCATACGGCGAGTCGGGGGCAGATAAAGCTGACACAAATGGCTTGATATATGGGGTGTCGTTTCTGTTGCATGTGTATGATGTTTCTCATGAGAGGGAAAACGCCCAAAACTTTCGTCTTGATGTAGAATTTGGCTCATGAACCTCAAGACCTATGGAACTATAAATGCAATTATTGGCTTCTGTGACTCAATTCCTATCAAATCAATTTGTTTAGTTAAATGGTAACAGTGGAGCATCTCAATTGGACTACGTCTGTTTCTGTATTCAGAGAGATTAAATTTTTCCCCACAGTCAGAAAAGAATCATTGGTCTGTTTCTCAACTTCATAAAAAAGAGTTTCACACATTCTCGGGCTAAACATTAGAAAACTGAAATTATTCTTATTCAATACGACAAACTTAGCTTTTTATACATTTTTCTAGCCCATTCAACAAAATATGGGTGGTTTAATTTCAATCTAAACATATTTATCGTGTTGAAGTCGAATCATCTGGTTCCAATTCCAAATTATTGACACGGTTATCACTGGGTTTACAACATATGTACTTTGAGAACAAACGCTTAGCACATCTCCGAAATGCTTTATTTCTTCCGTAATATATAAGCACATCCAACCAGCCATTAGACGCAAAACACAAACGAACAAACACCAGAACATCATATGGCCATGGCTTTCCAATTCCTTCACAGTAACACGCTATCAGATACGGCATGTAGCCTATTGCTAGTGACAACGTCAACAGAGAGAAGGTTGTTGCAGTTTTGCAATCTCTTTTTCCCACAGGTCTTATTTGGCCAACTACACGATTCTCAAGTGTCCGTTTTCTCACAACACGCAGTATCAAAATATACAAAATTATAACCGTAATGATTCCAAATGAAAGGGCACTAATGGAGAAAGCATACCACGCCATCCATGACATCGTGGCGTTGTGATCAAAGAAGCACATTTGATGGTTGTCGAGGTAAGTAATATGCCAATCGGATTCTACTCCGCACATAATGATGATGAATATACCGATGAACCAGATGAATGCTACCGACAGTCTTGCGCGTTTAGGAGTTACCCATCTGGGATAGCGTAGAGGGTAACAAATGGCAATATACCGTTCGATGTTAACTCCTACTACAGATAAAACAACAGCAAAGATACAAGGTTGCATCGTCAAAACTTGGATTACACACAACACTAAATCTTTTCCAAATGGCCATCCTCCATACAATGCTGTCCCAATTGACGGTATTGTGAAAAATATACACATACCAAGATCAGCCACGTTTAGAGATGTTAAGAACACTTTGGTCACATCGTCTATTTCGGGGCAATAATGGAGTACAATGATACATAATATGTTCATGATAAGGGATAGAATACCCATAAGAAGCCATATTGTGCACAAAACTGGACTTCCTTCTGTTGGGTCCATTTTCGACTGATAAATTGATAACAATTAGTAACCAAGCCTTGCTAATAACCAGTTTGTAAGCTGATTACACCGATGTTAATACCGAGTCATGATTGATGTACTACACGTGTAACCTTTATCATTGTTTATTAACTTATTAACTCGACAAAATACAAACAGAGGAAGAGGCTTACGCATCATACACTGGAACATGGACACATTCAAACATCACAACTAGCGCACGAGATCAAATTAATGATGCTTAATCGTTATTCTTAATATATCAATATACAGGGGAAAGAAGAATTACGCATCGCACACTAGCACATTTAAACATGAATTTACAAATGGAAACATAACATGCATAGGCAGATATACCAGAGAAAAACTCTGGACATACCTGCCTGTGCGGGGACTTGAACCCCAGACCTCTCGCTTGTCGTGCGAGCGCTCTAACCACTAAGCTACACAGACTGTCCCTGATAAACAGGACTCAAGTCTGGTACTTATGGATATGAGCAGTCAAGGGTGAACAGTACAAACAACACATTTATACACACCAGTGTACGAGATCAATTAATGATGCTTACCCGCCAGCCTAATATAATCATACAAACAGAGGAAGAGGCTTACGCATCATACACTGGAACATGGACACATTCAAACATCACAACTAGCGCACGAGATCAAATTAATGATGCTTAATCGTTATTCTTAATATATCAATATACAGGGGAAAGAAGAATTACGCATCGCACACTAGCACATTTAAACATGAATTTACAAATTGCCTAACATTCTTTGATGTTGGGAAACGTATTGTATTACTGTAATTTTACAAAAGCAAGAAAATACTTTAATTGACTGGGGTAAAATTCATTTTATTCAATATCTATTGTTCATTCTTAACATATACGATGAGTGCTATTTCAGCAAAGTGGTATGCAGTAAGGCACCACGACCTATTGTTTTTCGTATTTCAGCAAACTGGTATACAGTAAGGCACCACGACCTATTGTTTTTCGTATTTCAGCAAAGTGGTATACAGTAAGGCACCACGACCTATTGTTTTTCGATCTTTGGATAGACCGTGGATGCTGCTTCGAAGTTTTTTATTCATGTTATTAATGAACTAATAATCAACTAACTAGAATTGCTAGTAAATTTGTATTGGTCAACATCATTAAATGCTCAGATTCATATGTTATCACAACTAACAACAGTCAATTAATTATTTTCATAAATAATAGGGAGCAACCAAGCATCAATGTTCGATCAATAGATCGAACTAATTTGGTTATATTGCCTAACATTCTTTGATGTTGGGAAACGTATTGTATTACTGTAATTTTACAAAAGCAAGAATTACTATTAAACTATTAAACTATTTGCTATATACATACTATTAAACTAATTTATTATACATGTTAACTTTGGGGTGAAATGATAAACAATACGAAATTAGACCAGACCGGTAGTGACATTGCAATGGCTGCCACCTCGGCTCTTTAGGCTAAATGTATTTAAGAATGACAATTTTAATCAACCGTTCGAATCATGTCGGGTATATTGTTCTCTGGTTTCCATCTTGGAGTATAATATTTTGATGATTTTAATTTTCTCATTCTTTTGGATGAGAAAATAATAATCGGGGATTAGCAATTCTCACCAGTTTTAATAAGACAATAATGATTGACACACACACCAGGAAGTTTCTCATCCAAAAGAATGAGAAAATTAAATTCTCACCATTTTGGCCGATTCTCATCAAAATGTCCGTTTTCTCATCCAAAACTTCCACTAGTGTAGGTGTTCGTGATCACAGTCTTTATTTAACACGCCACGCCGGTAGATGTCGTTGTAAAGCAGTGTTTGAGTTGGTGGTGGTGGTGGGAAGTGGGGGGTGGGGGGTAATAAACAGTCGATAACCGACCATCAATGATTAATTGTCAATATTCAATTAAATTCTAAAACCTAACAAGCAAATGATGATCACAGACTGTCATGTTCAATCGCAGTCGCTAAGGATGATTAGGTCGGGTGGGGGGGTAATATGTGTGTGGTTGAGGGTGATGGAGGAAAATCGATAATCGATAATCAATCATTTATCAATACAAAATGTTTAAAATGGATAGGCCTACGCAATCGACAAAACTAGATATCTGCAGTAATTTGAAAATATGATATCTCTAAAGTGCTCGAAAACCAACATTTTTGATCATTTCTATGCATATCATATCTCATGCAACCTGAATGAACCAAATTTGTTTCCACTTGGGTTTTCAACAGCTTAAAATTCAAATTTTTCGTAAAATACGGTTCAAATATTTTGTTCTGAATTGGAAAATCTCTCTTGGTATAAAATGGCAATAAGAGGGATTTTTATCGTCAATTTCAAACTTTGTTATCTTAATCATCATGGCCGTGGACACATGATACTCTATTTTGAAAGCCACCCGAGTTTCCATTTTGACAAACGAATCAAAACAAAAATATCTTTAACGTTGTCGTCAATACAAGAAAAATCACAAAAATGCCTTTTTCTCACGAAAAAATTTAGCACCCGAAAATAAATTTTCTTAAAAATCGTTTTTTAAATTCTTTATATATGCTTAATAAAAAAAAAAAAAAAAACCTATACTAAAATATCGTAAAGTAACACGTGCTAGTATGATAGCCTTATTGTTGGGGGGTTTGTGACCATTGTCATCAGACAAGTCAAATTAAGACAAAACACGAGAAAAAAGATAGCCAGCAGTACATAGAGTATCATGATGCCTACACTAGTGGAAGTTTTGGATGAGAAAACGGACATTTTGATGAGAATCAGCCAAAATGGTGAGAATTTAATTTTCTCATTCTTTTGGATGAGAAAATAATAATCGGGGATTAGCAATTCTCACCAGTTTTAATAAGACAATAATGATTGACACACACACCAGGAAGTTTCTCATCCAAAAGAATGAGAAAATTAAATTCTCACCATTTTGGCCGATTCTCATCAAAATGTCCGTTTTCTCATCCAAAACTTCCACTAGTGATAGGTTCTATATTGGGCATATATTGTATAGTAGATATAGTGTGCACTTTCTATGTACAACCTTTGCGTGACCCATGGGCGTAACCATTTTCCCACTTTTTTCATTCCTACTTTCTTCTTTGGTATTTTGTACTAACATTTAGAAGAAATAAATAAAGAAGAATTTGAGCAAAGAAGAATATAATAGAACTAGTACTTTTATATGTCGCTGTGATATGACTAAGAAAGATTGAGTATTCATGTAATTGCTGCTTTGATGTTGTAATAAGCACAATATACAAAGTATATATTTTAGTTTTGGGTAACATTAGGATAATGGATACAACTTTGTTACCTTAATTCTCATCTTAATCATTCCGTTAATTTCAACCCTAATCGTTATTAACTCTTTGTCATCCTTTAAAACTAAAAGGATTTAGTTAAGGGGTGGTGCAATAATTATGTGTACCCCTGGGGGGGAATTCTCAAATTGGTCTGCCCAAAACCGCTTGCCCCCCCCCCCCTTGGGCCGTGCCAAAAAACCTTTGCCCCCCCCTTTCGACGTGCCAAAAACCTTTGCCCCCCTTTTGACGTGCCAAAATGAATTGAGCAATGCAGTTTTTGCCAAAGCTCACTACCATTCGTAAGACGCTGTGAACTACCAAATCACAACAGTTTAAAATAATTAATAACCTTAAAGCTTTTGATCAGCTTAACGGCCATATACTAAGCAATCGCTAAATTCGTAACGTTTCTTTTGTGACGTACCTTCCGCCGCTTATCGGAAAGGCAATTGCCGATATCAGATCGATACGTCGCTAGCATGCCCTAGCGGCGTCAAATTGCAACCAGTTAACTTGAAGGCAACTTTGTTGCTACGTCGACTGGACGCAGGTAGCGATTGTGAAAACGCTATTATTGTTTGGTTAGTAACGATTTTAATTGACTGAGACTGTTAGTATGATATGGGCATGGCGAGTCGGGGGCAGATAAAGCTGACACAAAAGGCTTGATATATGGGGTGTCGTTTCTGTTGCATGTGTATGATGTTTCTCATGAGAGGAAAAACGCCCAAAACTTTCGTCTTGATGTAGAATTTGGCTCATGAACCTCAAGACCTATGGAACTATAAATGCAATTATTGGCTTCTGTGACTCAATTCCTATAAATGATTAGTAACACTTCCTTCTTTATGTTGACCTTGAGAAGATAAACGCATATTGTGGTAACCTGAATTATTAAGATCCAACGAAATACTGCTTAGTTTCCTCGGTTTGCCATTTGCAGAGTTTGTCACTCGTGCCAAGAATGCAATGAAGAGACAAATCTGGAGCATATTTTGAAGCCGCTGTAGTTTTTCCCAACCCATCACAGAGAGACCTGGTGTAGTGACCAGCGTTTCCGCAACAGAGTCCAACATACTGGATTCCAAGTTCTTTGCATTTCTTACCAAAGTTGAATATTTCTTTGCGAGGACATAGCTTACAGTCGAGTTCTAATGGAAAAAGAAGCTCCCCTATAATGAAATAGAAATAGATAAAATAATGTTTGCGATTTGCGAAAACGGAAAATGCCGTACAGTATAGTACTGATATAAAATTCGATCATCGATGCATGGAGCAAAATACGTAAGTATTCGTCGAGCTATGAATTTTTAAAATATTGGGCGGCGCGATGTCGAGCACCAGGCCTATCGAGCACAATAATTTTAAATGTCACAAAATTAGAAGACTTTGTTGTTCAGCCGGATGAACAATTAGTGAGCTATGACGTCACAGCTCTTTTCACTTGCACACCTATCAACGAAACTATCAACATCATTGAATCGCGTTTACAAAGTGATGCCTCGCTGGGCCAACGCGCCAATATGACTGTCAATCACATAACTGGTCTTCTTCGTTATGTTCTCACCTCCACCTATTTTCAGTACAACAACGAATTCTATGCCCAGGTGGAAGGTGCGGCGATGGGCCAACCAGTTTCCCCAATTATCGCGGAATTCTTCATGGAAGACTTTGAGAAAAAAGCACTATCATCTTATCCCAATCCGCCGCGATTTTGGGGGAGGTACGTAGACGACACTTTCGTTATCATTAAGAAATCGGAAGTTACAGCTTTTACAAACCATATCAACTCTCTCCACCCCTCGATCAAATTCACTATGGAACGCGAGGACGACGGTCAACTCGCTATGTTGGATGTTCTGGTGAAACGCGCTCCTAATGGCTCACTCAAATTTCAAGTATACCGCAAAAGCACGCACACCAACCAGTATTTGAGTTTCTCCTCCCACCACCCTCTCCAGCACAAACTTGGTGTGGTGCGGACTCTAGTTGACAGGGCTAACACCATTGTAACTACTGAGGACGACAAGAAAGAGGAGATAACCGGTATCCGCAAATCTCTTGCTATATGTGGTTACCGTAAGTGGGCCTGGGACACAGCAAACAACAGTATTAACAGCAACAGGCGCAGCAGTCGTAACAAGAACACTGATCACCCCAACAAAGGCAGCGTGACTCTCCCTTACGCGGAGGGAGTAACTGAAAGCCTGCAACGTCTGTTCAAATCTCATCACATAACAACCCATATTAAACCACAGAACTCACTCCGATCTTTACTGGTGTCACCAAAAGATCCCACACACAAATTGGATAAATCAGGTGCGGTATACGGCCTCCAGTGTGCTGACTGTGATTCCACCTATGTTGGTGAGAGTGCCCGCCCTCTACGAAATAGACTCAAGGAACATGAAAGACCTAGCTCTCCGGTTGGAGAGCACGCTATGAGGGCTAAGCACCGCATTGATTGGGACAATGTCCGCGTGTTGGACCGCGAAAGTGACTGGTACCGTAGGGGAGTGCGCGAAGCCATTCACATCAAGAGACGAGACTGCAACCTGAACAGGGACCAGGGCAGGCACATCCTCCCTCTCAGCTATGACAACATCATCAAGTCATGTGACCCGAGAAACACCAGCGGTCACGTGACGACCACGGAATAAACCAGTGGCTCCGAAGGCTTGTGGATGCAAGCCGCAGGCTACCACAGCTCTGAACATTTAGTCGTGAGACGTAAGTTAAACTTTCTTATACAATTTTAAATGAATTAATTTGTGTATCCAATTGTATCATTGTTATTTGCATACAATTGTCGAAAGTGGTGTAATAGTTGGGTCATATAGGAAAGTCGTGATTTAAATTCAGGGGAATATTAACAGCATTTTGCTGTACCTATGAATGACAAAGAATAGCAATACAAAGCTTTGAGCAATAGTGAGTAGGTCTACCTGTTTTCTTATCCTTCAGAGACTCCATAGACGGTTCCTCGGGAGTGGTACGGTACGGTATCGGCAAACAAGCGATGGGGCCCTATGAACCAAAGTAACACAAAAAGATGTCTTAAAGATAATCAGTAAATGCTAAATAGACATTGAAACTTCTGAAACAAAGAATTTCAACAAAGCAGATACATAAGGCTTCAAACATTTCGTATTCCACAACAAAGATATGCAATTTCTTTCATATCGATACTATTGATTCAAATTTGATACCGGTCTTATCGCTGGGCCTGAATGTGGTTGACAGCCCTTTTGAAGAAAATATATGTAAGAAAACATTGTTATTTACAATAGATGAATGGAACTTTTTTCAAAATAAAATCAAAATATTGCAGAATATATCAGATATTAGGAAAGCCGCAAAGAATGGCCCAGATGCTTTGTAATACCCACCTTACAAACTTTGGTGATGTCTTCTAATATGGGCAACATTGTCGCTGGTCCTCTTCCACAATTAAGACCAACAACTTCAGCCCCTGCTGCTTCAAGTCGTTTCATTGTCTCCTCAATAGTTACGCCGTCTAACAGTGCTGGTTTCCCGTCCACTACTCTTAGTTGAGGATTTATTGTTGCAACAACGGGCAATCCTATCAAATAACGCAATAACGTTGTAGCCTGTGTTGCAGTTATTATTCTTAACATTTAAACAATATTAATATTCTGGAAATATCTCCAAAATTAAGTTTTAAATCAGTTATCCAACATTTTGTGGTAAACTATTGTCTTTTCTGGTGGAGTTAGTTATAAGCTGTTCCATACTCTAATATTTACAATAGTGTTATTTCAAGTTAATATAATCTGACCATCACGTACCATTTCCATATTCTTTCACAGCTTTTACAGCAAGCAGAGCTTCTTCACAATCACAAAATGTTTCGGCAACAATGAAGTCTGCTCCTTCTTCTACCGCCCATTTTATTTGCTCCTGTGAAGAGTTATTCAGTACAGCTTAAATGAAGTTTCATAATCACAGTCTACTGTAATACTTGCATAAGTATGTGATACATACCAAATCAGTAATATGCGCTTACCAAGTACACACAATCTACCACCAGCAGGTCTACCACTCACAAAGCTATCCATCAACACACCCGACACCGCGCCGCGCACATACCCTCCCACCCCACAGACGTCTCCACAACCACCCACCCAACACATACCCCCTACACACCCCTACACCCCACCCCAACAAACCCAATATCCAGCAGGCTAACTGATCTGTCCCATCTTTACAAAATTTTGTCTGGAGTTGTGGAGGATCAGAATAAAAATTAACGCTGTGCTTATGAATGTTGTTGTCTCCTTCACATTGATTTTATAACTTTGTATTTTCAATATATCTGTTCATTTTCATGTAAACGCACGGAGCGTTGAATTCTTGGTGTCTCCTACATACAGCACATACTTAAAAGGGACGGTCAATAATTTCCCGCAACTATATGGTGTATCTCCACTCATGTATGAATTTGATGACTGTTACGATAAATACCAGTTTGCAGTCAGCCACCTGGACAACCGATTCTTTAGAAATGCTTAGTCGCGCTAAAAGTCGATCGATACATGTTAAAATCAGCACAATTCAGAGATACACCTTTTGCTATGAAATTAATTTTCTCGGTCAAATATAAAGCAATAATTTTTTTTCTTCAGTAATGTCAGTTAAAAACTTGGTGCTTGGATATACATTTTTTTTTAAATCCTGGTGTTAAAATTAAGCATCAAATTGTGTCTTTTAGTGTAATATTTTTGATTTTTATAGGCCTTGAATTCGCCCGCGAGCTTTTTACGGAATTCATGTTTTAGCGTCTCAAACTAATATAGTTTGCTAAAGAAAGATATTTCCCACCCCTGTAAGGCACATCGTGTGGGTCTATATGTTATAGTTTTGTCAGAATTTCCGTTTTGTTTCACCTTTTTCCCTTCATGCTCCGAAAATGTCTAACTCAGTACTTTTATCTCGAGAGCAACCAGCAGAAATAGTCGATATTTCCTTTGTTGTTTATCCAGGTCAATTTTCCATTGAAAGCAAATTGCCCGACCAGCGATTTGGTAGCCCAAATCCCCAATTGAGTGTTCTGGTTAAACATTGATTGAATATTGAAGTTCTAGCAACACTGTAGCCATGCCGGTATTCCTATTAAACCCAGGGATATCGATCCACAATGCTAGTATTAGCCTTAGATTTCACGCGTTGATTTTGAAAAATGGTCAGCCGGCAGTAAAAATGGTGAAATGAAAACGCAAATTCTGACAAAACTATGATATATCGCTCACGGTGATATGCGTTAGAAATTTGGGAAAAATCCTTCATTAGCGAACTATCTAACTTTGAAAAGCTAAAAGGTTGATCCAAAAAAAGGCTCGCGGGCAGAGTTTAAGCCTATCAAAATCGTTTAACACTAGAATTTGAAAAAAAAATACAGTATCAAGCACTACAATTTTTCCTGACATTTACTGAAAAATGAAAATGATTGCTTTTCATTTGGCCGAGAAAATTAATTTTACATCGAAAAGGTGTAACTAAAAATTTAGCTCATTTCAACACCAAATTCGATCGTTTGTATTGCCTCATTAAATGACTGAGTGAGCCTTGCATAACAAAAGAATCGGTTGTCCAGGATGCTAACTGTTTGTACTTTTGTCTTTCAAAACAAATATGTTTGAGCGATGTTGAATACTTGATTACCTAACGACATTAGCATAAACACAATAACGTATGGACACTACCTGATTTATGGTGAAAAGTAGTTAAGAAAATTTCGCGCCAAATCGAGGTATTGTTACATAGCTTCAAATATCTCGAGAATAGAGTTATGGAATCTGGCGCGGTTTTGCAACTTCGTAGACCGATAACATTGGATTGATGGGATACTCTTTTTATTAAAGATAGGGGATCATGTTAAATATCTCTAATTTTGAGTAGGATTTATCACCCATTGTTCTTTATATAATAAGAGACAGCAAGATTAATCGACGACAAAATTAAACAAATGGCACCTGGTTCGATTGGATAACTACTGATTATTAAAAAGGGAGGTCCCACCTTGGTCTGGGGCGGACATTTTAAAAATGAATTTAGAAGAGCAGCAACGATACCACTTGCATTACATTCCAGATGTTAAATCTACATCATATGCAAAATTTGAGGAAAAATGAACGATTCCGTGTTATTTTAGGGCCATTTGTCTATAATTGGTCTTTACATGTAGCCCTATGGAGAGAGTGTCCGTTGAGGGCGCTACAACCCCCATTTTAGGAACAAAAATGTGATTTAAAAAAAACGGACTCATGCGAATTTTCTCAAATTTTAAAAGTATGTAGTATGAACATGTAGAAATATAATAGTTACCCTACCTGCTCTTCTCCGAAAAAATAAAAAGTCCTATACTTCAATGATAATGAAACCTAGGTGTCCCAGTGGTGAAATCACAAACATTTCTTTCTTAATGAACCCTTTGTTTTTAAATGGTCTTGTTTTTGCAATTAAAGTAGCACGCCACAGAGAGGCTCTAAATTGAATCAGCAATTTGAATTTCGAAATGTGTCTAATTTTAGCATGAGAATTATAGCAATTCATTCACACTGCTACTGCTACTATTGTCCTGAATATGATCTCTTATACCATACCAATAATCATATGTTTTTGTTTCATTTTGAAGATAATTTTGATTCTTGTTTCTACCTTGTGTAGCTTTATGTGCTCTTCTATCACGATTTTCACACCAATTATCAATTGAATATACTCCGATTAATTCATACCAAAATAAGGCTTGTAAACTGCTTTGGTACTTACTTCTGCTTCTTTTTATTACACGTTCCTCAACTGCAATTCAAATTTCCCGCCAATGTTGACAATTGTCAGTGTGCATAGAGCAATGACTTTAGCCAAATGTAAAAAATGAGCCAAACGTAATTTAAGGTAGCCTACTCTAATAATAATTGCTGTGTGGTTTGAAAGACAGGTATTTATCGTAAGTAACAGTCATCAAGATCATCAAGTCATCATATGATTTTTGGTAAATACAACTGAAACTGAAACAAGGTCATGCATGATCGGAGATAAATAATAGTTGCGGGATATTATTGACCATCCCTCGTACCGTTATCTGATTATGGTCTAAAACAACAAAATTGGTACAAGAACAGCTTCATTTGCATATTAAAGTGAAAAGTTATATTTTTGTAGCTTAATGCATGTCGGACCGGTGCCTGAGCTAGCGGTATTTGTGCGCAAATATTGATACAAAATAACACCCACACTAAACGGAATTTGATTATTATACCTTGAACATCTCCAGGATCTTCTCTACGCACGATGGGTCGTTGGGATCAAAGATGTTAGTATTACAAATATTTCCAGCCATAAGTGTTCCTGTTTCATTGGCTACCTCTCTAGCCATCTTCAGAGCAACTCGGTTGATTTTCTCAATATCCATTTCCTATTAATAAGTTGCATTTTCTCACGATGAAGATAGTACTATTTAGAGAAATGTATATGAAGTCAGTTATTGCTACAACAAAAGCGGAAAATATGCGTGTTCATGTTTTTAATGAAATGGTTTTCAAGATATGATAATATGACAGTGGCGTAACTAGGGGACGGGGGTGGCAATGTGCCCCGGGCGCCATCCTTATGGATTAAAAGCGATGAAAGTCAAACTTTTCGCTCGCTTCGCGCGTATTTCAGCACAAAATCATTTTAAGACCGATATTTAACTTCTAGTAACCAAAATTAATTTGTGGTAGGCCTTATTTGTCCAAAATTTTGCGCGCTCCGCGCAATTGTTTCTAGAATGGGGGGAGTGCCATTATGTATCCTTAGCCTTGGGCGCCACAACCCCTAACCACTTCCGCGTCTCGGGTTGGGAGGGGGGTAGGGGCGCCAATTTTTTTGTCTTGCCGCGGGCGCTACCAAGCCTAGTTATGCCACTGGATGACAGTTTTGGGTGATGAATTTTCGTTATTCAGGAACCAATAGTCAGCACTCAATAGTAGGCCCCTGACTCTGTCATGTGACCATTTAACAAATATATCTCTTTGTTTTGTAATATGATCTCCAAATAGATCATACTAAAAAGTCATCCTTACTTGAAGGTGAATATAATAAAGCGTATAAACATGATAAATACCTACCGTAAAAGCAAGTACCACATCACTACCAGCATGGACGAATTCTTCATATAGTTGACGCACAAGCTCCGGATGATCTAGAATTACTTCTGGAACAAAAGGGCCAGCGCTGAGATACCCACGCCGTTCAAAGTTAAATACATATCCCTCCGCACAAACAATAGTTTCCCCATCATTCAGCCGCTCCATAAATCCTGTGAAAACATTAATGCTCGCCTTGTTATCATGTGCTTTAAAAACGGAAGATGTACCAAAGTCAAGGGAGGGGGCAGCAATCCAGCTAAAGTCTCGATCCCTCCTTGCCTTGATTTTAATCCTACACAAGTAAATAAATGTGCCTTTATATGTTACAAAAACATTGATGTCACTAAAGGATCATTATAAAATATCACTTGCGGTGATATTTTGAAACTGTTACCATTTCATTTTTATGCAAATACAGAACCGTTTGTACCATCAGAAAATAGATCAAGTTCAAAACGATCAGCTACCTTCGACTATATTTATAAATACCTGTAGGCCTTCGCACGTATCGTAAGCCATGTCTATCAGTATTCGAGTAGGCCCTGTCGAGTGGGATTTTTCTTGGTCAACTGGGCTAAATCCGCACAACCGAGCATCTTAACCAATCACGCAATGAACCCACTCGGTCTTACTGTTTTTCATTGGGCCAAAATGTTTGTAAAATTATTGACTCTTTGAATTTCCATGCGACCGGACTTTTGACCCGCCCACAGAGCGTGGAGGCTGGGAAAGAGCCACGTGGAAAGAGCGTGATAATGTTGTAGGCTATTTGGTAGTAGCCACGCCAAAAATGTTCACACGGATATTTACAACTCTACAGGAAAAAACGGCCCGGCTCAGAATTAAAATACCGAGAACGTGAATATCCCAGCAAACACAAAAACGTTTTAAAAACGTTTTAAATAAGTTATATTTTGTGTTTTGGTTTAGGTAAAAACGTTTTAATAACATTAAAATGTCGGGTTATATAAAAATCATGATAACGTTTTAAAAACTTTTGTATGAAAACACACTACAACAATATTTTTAAATGTTTTCAAAAAATGTTATTGTAAACTATTTTTGCAAACATTTTTGCCAAATATTGTGTCAATACTTAAATAACATTATGTTCAAATATTTGAACCCAGCAAACACAGAAATGTTCTTAAAATGTTTTTATCAAAACCTTTTAATAACATTTAAATGTCGGGTTATATAAAGGTCATGAAAACGTTTTTAAAACGTTATTGAAAATATTTTGGGCAAACATTTTTCGCAAAATATTTGTTCAACTCCAAAATAACATTCTGTTTAGAATGTTTTGTGTCAAGTTTTCAAGAATGTTTTTTGAATGTTATTAAAACGTTTTTATACCCTTTATATAGCCCGATATTTAAACGTTTTCTGTAAAACATTTTTGTTTGCTGAGCAGTAGATTATCAAAAATGTTTTTTAAGGTCATGAAAACGTTTTATACACTTAATATACCCTTTATATAACCCGACATTTAAACGTTTTCTGACAACATTTTATAACCTTTTGCGAATGATGTCGAAAACGTTTTGTGTTTGCTGGGATATTTACGAGATTACCCATTGATTGCTTCAAAAGGCAGAGCTAAATTTCTCTAAATACCGTTGCTTTATTGGTTTGAGATTATTATTTTATAATTACATGTATATATATAGGACACTCTGAATGCAACACATGGATCGATGAAATTACTGGATGCTGCAGATGTGTGATAGATTTTGTCGAGATCGGACGTGTTTGTTACACGCTCCGGTTTGATACACGCTCCGGTAACCAATGTATACAATGTAATTTTGAGTTCTACTCAGGCGTATATTAAATGCCCGGAACTACAACGTTGAGCTAAACTGCAGCTAATTATTATGCGTCATCATTATACCATGATTATAGTACCAGTACTACGCCAATATTGACTCAATATGACTTCAAAACTTGTGCAAGAACTCATTACAAATGAGGATTTCAAGACATTTTTTAAATCATCTTGGGCTGAGAGGGACAAAGAGATGCAGGACAACATGAAACTAATGATGGAGGAATGTTTGGACAAACACACAAAGCAGATTAAAGAGATGGAGGTAAGACAAATGAAGTATATGGAGGAGATGAAAGAGAAATATGCAACGCAGATAGAGAATATGGAGAAGAAATTTCAAGAAATGACACTAACTAACAATAAACAGACTTGTCAAATGAAACAAGAAATGTGTAACATTGAAGAGAAACATACGAGAAGAATTGAAACAAGTGGAGGGAGAAATACACGACTTGAGTTGCATGAACACTAAATTACAAAGAGATAGTGCTGATCAACAAGATCAACTGACTTTTCTTCTTTCTAACATCGAAGAAAAAAGCCGGGAGCTTGAAAAGCAAATGCAATATTCGAGGAGAAATTGTCTGTTGGTAACAGGGATACCCGAGGAAAAGAAAGAGAATACTGATGAATTGATCAAGGCATTTACTGCCACCAAGTTGGGGGTTACAATCAACGATACTGACATTGGGCGCATCCAGATATTTTTGGCCCACCCCCCTAAAGAAGACATGGGAAAATCTTAATCTTTTTTAAGATCTGACCTCGTAAACAATGAGGTCAGATCATAGCCAGCAGTAGTGCATAGAGTATCATGCCTACGGATTTCATCACAGTCTTACCTTAGCACGCTGGTAAGCAGCGTTTGAGATGGTGTTAATCGATAGTCGATAACCGATAATCAATGATCAATCAGCTATGAATATTTAATTGGATTCTAAAAATAATGATCACGGACTCTCATGTTCAAATGTGTGTGTGTGGGTTGGGGGTGTATACCCCCTCGCATGTTGGTGCTAGCAATTGCTGAGGACGGCTTTTACCCTAAAGAAGACATGGGAAAACGCAAACTTATTGGGAATCCCATGTCTTCTTTAGGGTAGGTGCCGTTAATTTCTGGAATAGCCCATTGACAGGTCACATCGCCTAGGGAAGCAGGGTAGAAAACCCAGGCCTATCATTGTTAAATTAACAACCTACAACACGCGCAGCAAAATAATGAGGCAGAGAACAAAACTGAAAGGACAAAAAATGGGAATACAAGAGCACCTGACAGCATTCACACAGCACTTACTGGGCAAAGCAAAGGAGTTGTCCCAAAAAGCCCCGTGGATAAAGAATGTATGGACTTGGGAGGGAAAGGTAACTTGTCTCGATCATGCAAGAAGATGAGAAGTCACCGCAAAAGAAAGTGACAGTAACTAGCTATGAAGATCTAAATAAACTATGGAGAAAAGGCGCCGATCTTGTTGACACCAGCAACAGAAAGAGAAGAATAACAGATGATGACTATGACAGAATTGAGTGGGAAAAAACTGATAAACTCGAATGACTGGACAAACTCATATAAATATGAGTTCACTTATTGCACTTGTATCATTAAAAATCATACAGTGAAGTGATATTGAACCTATTAAAATGTTTTACTATAAAATGTACAATACTATGTTGAATCTAAAATGGCGATATTTGCAGGTAGTTTCATGTCTACATAATATGAGACTAGCTAGTTAAGATTGTATTGATATATTGATTCACTAAAATCAAAGTAGATTTCCAATTCATTTCAATATTGGCGATGTTAGATCTGCAATACACATGATTAAGGTGGTGACAATGGATTAAACCAAAAGTGTAAAACGCTGGTATAAACTAAAAACACGATCATGATTGTTTGAATGAAATCGAAAACTCGTTTAACAAAGTTTGTTTTCTTTCATGACAAGTTATTATAAGAATTCTAGCTATTGTATTAACTTATAATAGTGTGTATTGCTGTTTGATGACAATGAAATCATTTTTTAAAAGAAAAGTATCTGTAGGCCTTCAATATTTAATAATTTATTCTCGTAAAAAAAAAGGGCATGCGCCTACATTATATACGTTATATACGTTATTGTAGACTCATTTGAGTTGCTCGTGCAAAGAACTTCACGACATAAAAGGTTCTTTCACTGATAACATTTTATATATAACTGTTGTTGTTGTTTTTATTATTTATATTTGTTTTATAAGATTGTATGTGTGTAGACGTAAATGGCAGGTAAAGGAAAATGTATCGTTTGTAAAAAGAACATGCAAAAGAAACATCAAATTTTCTCATGTAAAATATGTAAAAACTATGTGCATAAGAAATGTATGAACCTCAGTCGAAAGGAAATTTCGTTACTTAAAATAGATGAATATGTATGTAATAAATGTTCCAAAATCAATGATGTGAATATAGATAATGATGAGGATTCTGATGGCGATAATGACCTTATGAATGAATCTGGAGAAACAATCCACGTATCGGATATTAATATAGACAAATATGATAAAATGATGTTTAATCCAATTAGATTTCAAAATAATAACAAAAATGACGAATTTATTTGAATTAACAAAATACCAGAATGCAATTATTTAACACCGGAAGAATTCAGCCAAAAATATATTGATACCAATAGTGAACTCTCCATACTGAATGTTAACATTAGAAGTATCAAGAAAAAATTTGAAAAAATTGAAAGAAAACATTAAGACCTTAAATCACGAATTTAACATCATTGGCCTATCTGAAACCCACTTAAAAGAATCGCCATCCGAATACTTCAACTTAAATGGTTATAATATGGAATATACAAACAGAACAGAAAGAGAAAAAGGGGTGTTTGTTTATATATTTCCACTTCAATCAAATATAAACTGAGATCTGATCTTTGTATTTCAAACTCTAATTTTGAATCTTGTTTTGTAGAAATAGAAAGAGAAAATACACGAAATATGTTAGTAGGTGCTATTTATCGTGCACATACGAAAATTGAGCATTTCATCAAAGATATTGGTCCTATTTTTGATCAAATAACTAAAGAAAATAAGGAATGCTATCTAATGGGGGATTTTAATATAGACTTGTTAAAGGATGACTGTCACAAACAAACTCATGAGTATCTTAATCTTGTTTATTCATATTCGTTCATGCCAACAATTTACAAACCAACTAGAATAACTGAACATAGTGCAACCATTATTGATAATATACTTACAAATAATCACAACGATGTAAACTCAGAAATAATAGTTACTGATGTCAGTGATCATCTATTAACTATAGTACTCAAAAATCGGGCAGTAAGAAAAACATCGCCTGATGAAAGAAATTATTTTTATAAGAGGAATCATAATACTTGTAATATAAATAATTTGAAGCAAAAACTTTCCAATGTGAATTGGCATGCTGAACTGGATAATGAAGATGTAAATGATAGTTACAATAAGTTTATACGTATTTTCAATAATGTATATAATGAATGTGTGCCTTTGACAAAACACAAGAGTAATAATAAAAAGAACCAAAATTTCCTTGGATAAGTAGAGGTCTTCTCAAAAGTATAAAAACTAAGAATAAGATGTATAAGAGGTATATACAAAAGCCATGTGATGAAACGCTTGAGTCATTCAAAACATATAGAAATAAGTTAAACACGTTAATACGAAAATCAAAAAGAGAGTATTATAAAAAGAAATTTGAATCTGTTAAACACAATCTACAAAAAACATGGAAAACAATAAATAGTATTATTGGACGTAACAACAAAAGAAATATGCAAGCTAAATTCAAAAATGATGAAGGCGAAACGGTGTCAGATCCCCAGAAAATTTCAAATGAATTTAATAAATATTTTGTTAACATCGGACCTAAGTTAGCTTCCAAGATTACAACAAATGGCAAGAAGTACTATGATTATTTAAAGAGCCCATTAAGCAGTAGCATGTACATGAAACCAATTGTTGATGAAGACGTTATAAAAATAATACATAAATTTAATCAAAACAAGAGTGCTGGTCACGATACTATTGGTAATTACGTGGTAAAAAGGATTGCAAAGGAAATATCGATTCCATTAACTATTATATTCAACCTGTCTATTACTGCTGGTGTAGTACCAAATGAGTTAAAGATCGCAAAGGTAATTCCCATTTATAAGAAAGAAAGTCCAGAAGTTTTCTCAAACTATCGTCCAGTTTCTGTTCTGCCATGCTTTTCAAAAATACTTGAAAGGCTTGTGTTCAACAGATGCATACATTACATTGATAAATATGAAATTCTAAATGATAAGCAATTTGGCTTTAGATCCAAACATTCTACCTATATGGCTATCTTGGAATTTATTGACAAAATTAGTAATGCTGTCGAAAACAATGAGACAACTGTTGGGATTTTCTTAGATTTGTCAAAAGCCTTTGACACTATCGACCATAGTATTTTATTACATAAACTGGAACATTATGGTTTTAGAGGAAACGTTTTAAAATGGTTTAAAGATTACTTACATAATAGAAAACAGTATGTGTATTACAATTCTTGTAAATCTGAACATAAAGATATAATATGTGGAGTACCTCAAGGCTCCATCCTAGGCCCATTATTGTTCATTTTGTATGTTAATGATATCATAAATACTTCCACCATTCTAAAATTTGTCTTGTTTGCCGATGATACTACTATAACTTATTCACATAAGGACATTGTGTCCAAATACGATCTTATCAACAATGAATTAAAAGAAGTAAATAATTGGTTTAAGGCTAATAAGCTATCAGTGAATGCAAGCAAGACTAATTATATGGTGCTTGGTACAAATCACAAAACATCACACGTATTGTACAATGTTACTAAAAATATTATATTAGATAATGTAATCCTGGAAAGGTTGAATAAGACCAAATTTCCTTGGAGTGACAATTGATGAGAATTTAACTTGGAAATTTCATATTACCAACATCTCAAAGAATATATCTAGAGGTGTTGGTGTAATAAACCAACTGAAACATTTTGTCCCAGAGCGAATAATGTATTCACTATATTGTACTTTAATACTTCCTTACATAAACTATGGTATCTTAGCATGGGGAAATACTTGTCAAAAATATTTGGAAAAGATTTTCAAACTTAAAAAAAAAGCCCTTAGAATTATATCGAATAGTCACTTTTTAAGTCACTCAGCCCCTATTTTCAAGAATTACAATTTGCTTAATGTTTATGATAGTTATGATCTCGAACTAAGCACTTTTATGTACAAGTATAATACCAATCAGTTACCAAAGGCCTTCAATAGTTATTTTGTTGAGCAGAGGAATCACCTCAGGTATCACACAAGAAACGCTGACGATTACAAGATCTGTCTTACAAAAACAGAGTTTGCTAACAAAACAATAAGAACCGCCGGGCCAAGAAAATGGCATTCGATTGACAGATGCGCCAAAACGGCTACATCAGTAAAACTCTTTAGATCCCAAATTAAAACAAACCTTATAGAAATGTACACTTAATACCTCTTAGTTTGGATTTACTTATTTTTATTTTTCTCTTTTTTAAAACAAAAAATCGATTAAAATTAACTGATCTCTTAGCATTTATACTATATTCACAAAATGTCAGCTTTCTTGTGCGATATACGTACGTGAGCAAATGTTATGAAATCCTAATTTATATTCTGCATGTTCTTTATTCATCATTTTTTTCCTGCTTAGTTCGTTCTACATGAATGTATGAAAGAGGGTGGGGGGTGTTTGTATGTATGTAATTGTATTTTATTAGACAAATTAAGAAACTTAGGCTAAGGTTAAGGGGTGCTTGTTCAGGCCTTTTTGGCCTTCTGAGCATCTCCTCATTCAAATGTGTTGTTTTGCTGTTATTGTATTGTTGTATTTTGAATGAAATAAAGATTGATTGATTGATTGATTGATTGATTGATTGATTGATTGTTTATTGGCAGATTTGTTTTGAGCTACAATATGTGAATATAGTTATTCCAGGTATACTAAAGTGTACCCTTTTCCACGCATACACAGTTCAAAAAAACTAGCATGACTCTGTATATAGTAGAGCATGTATAGGTCCGGTAATTCAGCAACTTCATTTGCCAATTCCATCATGCCATCACAGATATTATTTCGTGATACTAGGCGTGGCCTTTAAAACTGGTACACTCACCTGGAAAATACAATAAAGGGCCGGGTTCTTGCCACGGGGTTCTTGGCCACTCAGCCTTCTGGGCGTATAATCAATCATGTGCCAATCAATATAATAACTTAATTTACTTTTTCTTCTTAATTTTGTTTAACTTTTAAAAAGAGAGGCATATATTTGATTAAAAAAAAGAGGCATATATTTAATTTCACACATTTACTGTTAGATATAAAATAATATCAATTGAGGTAGCCCCGTTTTGAAGCTTGAAAGGTTACGTCCACCCAGACAAGCTTAGAGAACCGACCCATGAATGTACCTTACAGGTGTTTTGAATTCGGTAAAAGTAGATTTATGTAGCCAATAAGATAGTATATCCCCTCTGGTATATCCCGGTCAACGTCGCATGTACAACATAAGTGGTGCTGATGCTGTAAACTTGAGCTAACGAGCGGGATTCAGATGCCGATTCAGGTGACCATATGTGAATATATCATGAATTTATACTAAACTTTGCGTTTCAAAGCAAATACTACTAAAAATGTTAACACATTACTCGTTGATGGTCGATAGACGTCCCAATAAATCGGACTTAGTCACCGGTCAGTTCTACAGCATAGATATCCATGGCTAACGATGGTTAACTATGGAAACATGTTAAAGGACATCAAGAAAATTTTCTAAGTTATTTATTTTGAGCTCTTTCGAGACGAGTAATGGATATATTCTGTAGATTTAGGTTTTGTCTGCGACTCCTAAATGTGAGGCCGTCGTAGGTCGTACGGGGCTCAAACTCGGTGGGTGGATGTAGTTCTGTCCTGGCAAGAAGAAGTTTATGTTCGTTAAGTCATCCGACCCCGGGGCCCTCAAGGGGTCATTTGAGGTCAAATGACTAAAAACTGTCATATGGGCATGAAACTAGGTCCTACGGGACTCAAACTCGGTGGGTGGGTGTAGTTCTGTCCTGGCAAGAAGATGTTCATGTTCGAAAAGCCATCCGACGCCGGGGCCCCCTCCCAGGGGTCATTTGAGGTAAAATGACTAAACACTGTCATATGGGCATGAAACTAGGTCGTACGGGGCTCGAACTCGGTGGGTGGGTGTAGTTCTGTCCTGTCAAGAAGATGTTTATGTTCGTTTTAAAGTCATCTGACACCGGGGTCCGCTCCCAGGGGTCATCTGAGGTCAAATTACTAAAAAGTGTCGTATGGGCATGAAACTTGGTAGGTACAGTCAACATTTAAAACAACGTTTTTTGAAGGTCATTTTGGGGTCATCCAAGGTCACCACGGGTCATCTGAGGTCAAATTAGTAAAAACTCATATATGGGCATGAAACTTGGTGGGTACAGTCAACATTTAGAGTTATAAGTTTAGATCATTTTGGGGTCATCCAAGGTCACCCAGGGGTCATCTGAGGTCAAATTACTAAAACTGTCGTATGGGCATGAAACTTGGTGGGTACATTTAACATTTAGAGCCAAATTTTGGAAGGTCATTTTGGGGTCGCCAGGGGTCATCTGAGGTCAAATTAGTAAAAACTGTCATATGGGCAAGTCACCATCAGCCTGGTAATCGCGCCCAGGCGAGAACCGCCAAATATGGTAACCGCCTAGTCTATTTTAAAACTGATGCATCAATGACTATGTTCATCATGTCATTATTGTATCATTCTCACATACATTAGGAAATGAATTTGGAGAATAGAGGCCTTGCATGTGACATATCATCCCGTAAATATGGCGGACTACTCAAATGCATTCAACAAAAGACATGATTGCAATCAAATAGGCAGAAGAAAACACATGATTGAATGGACTGCACTCAGACAGAACTACGGAAAAGGACACCGGCACAAAGCCTATGTTTGGAGCCAATCGATAATTTCATGCAGGGCCTCTATACTTTCTGTTAATAAAATACTATGCTGACCTCACACTCCAGTAATTTCAGATCATTGAGCTCAGTAATACATCAAAGAATGTCTTCCAATTCATGAAAACAAATAGATAATCTGCATAATCTGATTAAAAGCTTGAGGCATTTCAATTGCAAGGCCCATTAATTATACACCAACAACAACATAGGCCTACAAGTGTATATAATGTAGCATGTGCACACATTATCATGTTGTGGATGGTGAATCAAGTTGCAGTGCCTACCCATTCCCAAATAAATGCAGTGACCAACCGGTGTTCATTCATGATTGACGTACTGATCATTATGTATGATTTAAACTCATAGTTTTGGCAATTTGGGATGGGGTGGGTTCAAAATTACCCCATAGGATTATACGGGGGTAAAAAATTTCAAATTGCTCAAATACCCCTTTCAAATATATCAAATTATTTAAATAAATAAATAAATAAATAAATAAATAAATAAATAAATAAATAAATAAAAATTGAACAAATTGTAGCGTAGCATTAAAATCATAATAACCATTGCTGGCAGGCGGATTCGAACCAACGATATTGACATTACCAGTCTGATGCTCTAACACTGAGCTATGCCATCATCTAGTAATGAGGGTCGAGTTTTTAGCGTATACAGTGTTTGTCTGTGATAATGCCGCCTTGTGAAATAAATAAATATAAAGTCTCAATTTTTAATTTAAATTTATTTGATAATTTTCTAACCTATATTTTCTTTAGAGCAGGGACAAATATTTCCCGTTTTATCCAATTTGGCCGCTAAATAAGAACCTACTTCTTTTATTACTGATTTAATTCCGCGATTTGTTCCATTCAGCAATATCAAAGATTAATGTCAAGCATCTCACGACAGATATTTAGTTGGCTTAGTGGTTTTGCACAGTGCTTTTTAACCGGGAGGTACCGAGATCGATTCCCACCTCTGACTGCATTTTTTTTTTCAAGACTGGGAAATAATAACCTGACATTTTCCGCTGACATTCGTACTGCAGAAGCGGAGAACTTTGTAACTTGTTTAAAACTTTGCTCCTTCCGTAAAAGGGTACATTATTTTGGCACTACATTATTTCTTTTTTCCACATTGCTGGTATTAAATATCAAATGGTCATAATTGGCGGTCACTTCAAATCATCGCCAACTGAACGAGGTTCAGGAATGTCCTCTCATTGTTAATTGTTGGTTAAGCCACCACTTGAACAGGATTTAACCAAAGCAAACAAAACTTAAGCTTTTTTACGAATGCTATACATAAGTACATAAGCTTATTATCCTCTTCAACAATAGGATTAAAGATTGGTGCTTGACTGGAATTACGTGCTAGTGTCATTGGTTATTGTTAAAAGGCAATAAGGTGTGTAATTGCAATGTTTCCTCTGAATAGGAAAGACTCTCTACATCGAACCATGGATGCTGGTGGTTCGAATTAAGCCCGATCCTGACTCCACTTCGCAGCGGTATGCGATGCTGCGATGCTTTTCAAACATCTCAGCATCCCGCGATGAAATTAAAATGTACAGGTGGAGTCAGTATCGGGCTTTAGGAATAAAAACCCAATTCAAAATGATGCGCTTGAGAATTCAACAATATAAATAATGGTAGCTCTATTATAATACACATTAATGATAAAATTCCAAAATATAATACGTTTTCTGTCTTTGCTTGTCACGTTGTAGGCCTATGTTGAAGTTGCGATTATATATTTAAATAAGTTTCAAATGAATAACAACAAGACAAGTGGCCGAGTGGTCTAAGGCGCTAGGCTCATAGAGTACTAAGCGTTGCGCCGTGAGTTCGAACCCCGCCTCTGCCAAACTTTAAAAGAAGTAAATTAAAATTTGACTTTTTTTAATTTCATATTTGGGAAATGTGACTGGGAGAATTTATGTATGGTGTGGAGTGGTGTGATAGGGCATGTACTTTAACTGGCCGGTCTTTATTGGGCGTTTTATCGGCAGTCAACGAGTAATGAAACTTGTTTACAAATGTATCAAGCTAATATACATAGTATCACACAAAACAGGTTTTTGAAAGTTGGGTTTTGAAGACATTTATGTGGTCTGCCATAGGCACTCCTGTGTTATTTTGCCTGGCATGAGACAACAGAGGGCGGTCTGAATGTAAACATGTATGTGACATCATAGGTCAAATCATCTATAGCCCTATGGCTCACACCACTCTTCGCCATACATACATTCTCCCAGCCACAGTTCCCTAACATAATATGAAATTATAAAAAAAGAAGGAAATTTAATTAGGCAGAGGCGGGGCTCGAACCCACGCTGCACTGCGCCGCTATCACGTATACCATATGACCAGCGCCTTAGACCGCTCGACCACGAAGGACTTGATAGTGTCATCGTGAAAATTGAAACCTATATAATATTAATAGATCGCAACTTATTTTGGAATTTTATCTGCTTAAAACATTAATGTGTATTATAATAAAGCTACCATTATTTATATTGTTGAATTCTCAAGCGCATAGAGAAAATTAATACGAGGGTCCTATGAATAGGCCTATACCCCATACATAAAATCGATTTTGATATGGCGGCCACGTGCTCTGCTGTGCATGTGGTTTCCCGCAAATAGCGGAAGTTGTATTACGAAGTGCATCCGAACTCCATTTTGAAGCAAATGCTTTTGACAAGGCATTGGATTGTTCCAGTTTGCATCCTAAATCCACATTAGACATCAACGTTTTTTTGGTAGATTTCTTTTCTTTTTATGAATGTAGCCAATCAGCTCCAAGCTTGGAAAGTCATCAGGTTACGAAGTGCTCCATAAAACGAATAATATAACGAAAAATAGATGTTTGAGATTGCTATTCTTGATTCATGACAATAAAAGATAAATTAACAAAACTTTATCAGTCGTTTATTTTAAAACTTGCTCGTCACGCGTGACTGTAATGTTAAGATACATTTTAATACACTTTAATTATTCAAGGCAACGTAAATATGTAAAGAAAATGTAAATATGAACAACACACACCCAATGTAGACAATGCCAGATAGACACAGAGAGTAAGTCCGATTTAGGCCTACTTCAAGTCGGAACTGGTTGATGCGCATATATTTAAGCCTATACTACGGAAGCGTCTAAATGCCCCGACTAGGCAAGATAATCGTGTTTTAATGTTAGTGGTTCTTTGTAGCCCTGCGGAGCAATTTACTTGGCTATCCGAATTTCGCGGTTTGTGGTTCTTTGTATAGACCTTCGGGGCAACCTAGTTGGATATTCCTATTAAGCGGCGGTTGTCGGCGATCTTTCGTGGTTTGTTGTTTTCACCAAGCCCTGCCCTCTATCGGGAGCTAATTTATAGTTCAAGCTTGATGGTTCTTTGTAGCCCTGCGGGGCAATCTAGTTGGATATCCCTATTAAGCGGCGGTTATCGGCGATCTTTTGTGGTTTGTGGTTTTAATTTACCTCATCAAGCCCTGCCCTCTATTGGGAGCTAATTTATAGTTTAAGCTTGTTGGATATCCATTTTTGGTGGTTTGTGGTTCTTTGAAGCCCTGTGGGGCAATAGTTGCATATCCAAATTTCGCGGTTTGTGGTTCTTTATAGCCCTGCGGGGCAATCTAGTTGGATATCAATATTGAGCGGCAGTTCTTGGCGATCTTTCGCGGTTTGTGGTATTAATTTGTTGGATATCCATATTTCGCGGTTTGTGGTTCTTTATAATCGATAGGCCTACGGGCAATCTGGTTGGATATCCAAATTTCACGGTTTGTGGTTCTGTATAGCCCTGCGGGGGCAATCTAGTTGAATATTCCTATTAAGCGGCGGTTGTCGGCGATCTTTCGTGGTTTGTTGTTTTCACCAAGCCCTGCCCTCTATCGGGAGCTAATTTATAGTTTAAGCTTGTTGGATATCCAAATTTCGCGGTTTGTGGTTCTTTATAGCCCTGCGGGGCAATCTAGTTGGATATCAATATTGAGCGGCAGTTGCTCGCGATCTTTCGCGCTTTCCGGTCTTAACTCGTTGGATATCCATATTTCGCGATTTGTGGTTATTTATAATCGATAGGCCTACGAGCAATCTGGTTGGATATCCAAATTTCGCGGTGTGTGGTTCTTTGTAGTTTCTAGTTGGATATCCCTATTAAAAGGCGGTTGTCGGCGATCTTTCGCGGTTTGTGATTTGAATTTCCCTTATCAAGCCCTGCCCTCTATCGGGAGCTAATTTATAATTTAAGCTTGTTGGATATATCCATATTTCGTGGTGTGTGATTCTTTGTAGCCCTGCGGGGCAATCTATTAATCCAAATTTCGCGGGTTTTGGTTCTTTATAGCCCTGTGGGGAAATCTAGTTGGATATCAATATTTAGCGGCAGTTGTTGGTTATCTTTCGCGGTTTGTGATTTTAATTTGTGACAATTTATAACATTTATTCCAAATATAATTTTAGTTTGAGCTGTGAACAGAGCTACTGATAAATTGTTTGTTTGATGAAAAAAAAAATATCACCATAGCAATCGGTGTTCAAAATGGTGTTATTCTTGATTTATGACAATAAATTGGTTAATAAAACATTGAAAAAAAAGTGGTGGGAAGTTTCGAACTTGAGCAAAAGCTCATAAATGGATTAGAAGTCCATGGCCTTAACTGCTTCGCCACGGGGACGTCTCGATATAACGACGTGTAAAAGTGGAGTATTTATTAATATGAATGTATGCTGTGGTCCGGAAAGAATAAAAGAATTGTGAAAAACTTGATTTTTTGGCGAATGGGATCCAGAATTGGCACTAAATTTGGCTATAAAATACCGCGTAAAATGAAGCAAGAATGATTGTTTATTATCAAACAATCGGATTGACTGTAAGATTGGTGTAACTTTTGAATTAATGAGTTATTAAAATATTACACTTTGGACAGTAAATAAGATTTAGCATGGTTTTAGATATATTTTGTACCCAGCGAAAAATATCATAGAACAATAGCGTTTTGTTTCGTGTAAATATAGTCCCGCGGTGCATCTGTTTATTCTTCTTTATCAGTCCTTTTTTTATACTTGCTGGTCATGCTACCGCTTGACTCTAATATTCATATATTCCATTACCTTTTACCAGTTTTTACACAGAAAATATTTATTTGAAAAACCTGCCACTCGGCTTTTTCCGGAAAGGTCACAGGGTTGCCGTGACCTGTGCAATAATTACAATTAAAATTTTTCTTATTCTAACAGCAAGCGTTTCTAAAATGCAGTATGGCGAAATGTGGTGTACCTATGGCTCTAGCAATACTAAGTTGTTGCACAGGTAAGGGACGCACCATTAGACTTCAAGGGGGTAGGAAGTTGGGGTCGGGCCAAGTTTGTTTGTTTTTTGCCGCAAAGGCGGCAAGTTTGATTTTTTTTTTTTTTTGTTAGGTGGGAAAAGGTTTTTTTGGGGGAGGGGTGTTTTCTCATTTAGTGGGTGAAGGTTTTTTTCAAAAACTGCGTACCCCCCACCCACCCCACCCCCCTGATAATCTAATGGTGCGTCTACTCAACTAGCATGACTAACAGAATTTGGAATAAATCTCAGCTAACAGGGAAATCACCTGATGGTACTCCAATTTCAACCACCTGTGCTCTGTTTACAATTACTGAGATGATGTGGACATGGGATTCTCAAAGTTCAAGATCAAGGCATAAGTGAAGATTTATGTCCAATTATCTCGGCTACTTCGGCCAGGTCAAAAGGTGATGGTCCGGTAATGCCCATATAGCGCTATACTGAAGCTAGAGCAGTGGATAGTAAATTGAAGAGGGATGCCTAGGGAGTGTTCATAAATACTTTGGTAGGGGGCTGGAAAATATGTAGGGGTCATAAAATTTTAGGAGTTCTGAATAGGGGGTTAAAAAAGTTTTGGGTGTATGAACAGGGGAGTTAAAAAGTTTTGGGGCACGAGAGGGGGGTGTAAAAACTTTTGCAACATTAGTCCTGAAGCAAAAAAATAACGCGCGCAAATGTTCCAGTAAAACCAGAACTAAACAAATTCCATATGAGGGTAGTTTATCAGGTCCTTAATGTATTTTGACAAGTCGTTCAATAATCAAAGATAAGTATGAAGCGTTAAAAATTGTCTTGTTGTCTGTAACAGTTCCTGTGTCAGTTCCTTCTGGTCTGCTCTTTAAATCACTAAAAAGGTGCAATATCTTTGTTCTTCTTTAGTGTTGACAATTTTTACAATAATGTTTCATACAGTACAGATTATTAATTTATTATCACTAAATATATACAACTAAATCATGTTGCATTACAATCATAGGCGGAGGAAGCTTGGAGAACTGGGGTACACATCCTCCCCTCCCTAATTTTTCCATGGGGGACATCCCCCTAAAAATCCTAGTAGGAGAAAAAAAACAATAATTGCTCTCTGCAACTTTTTTCGCACATCGAAAAGCACCGTGTTTTGGGCCCAAATAGGGAAAAATTGTACGATTACGCGAACTGGCCCATCAAATAGCAAAACACACCATTTCGGCAAAAAGTTCAATCCCCTGTCAAAAAATAAAAGATAAAATCTGCAGTGCAAAGGAAAAGAAAAGGGGCAAGGAGCCCCTTTTCCATCCAAATTCAGCCCGATCATGGGCCAAAATAGTGTAAAATACAAAACGTTTGCGCGCTGTGTGCGCACATTGTCACAATTTTCATCCTCATCATGGGCGATGAAATACAACATTTCTGCACGCTACGTGCACACATCGTCCCAATAAAGACTTTTTTGGAAGCTCAAATACATGAAAAAACAAACCTGGTATGTATTTGCAAGTAACTGCAATTTTTTTCTCAACTGTGCCCCCGAAATTTTATTTTATTTTGCCCCCCCCCCCCCAGTTCCAGTAAAACCAAAACAAAATATACTCGTCCCATACCCCCTAAATTTCAATGCTTCCTTTGCCACTGATTCCAATCATAAATGGATGGTTTATTAATACTGGGTTCCCGGGCTGCATAAAACATACTTATGAGCTACTTTACAAAATGATAAAACATTTCCATAATTTCACATATTTTGTATCAATGACATGGACGTTTCATTGCATATCAAAATAAATTTTAGGATCATATATTTCCTCTGTCCTTTGATGTAGAATGGTAGGCCTACATTAAAATGAGGGGGGTGGTCAATATAGTTTTGAACATAATATAGGGGGTCAAAAAAGTTTTAGGTCAATAAAATAAAAGTTTGGGGTTCACGAAGAAGGGGGTTAAAAAAAATTTCGACATGAAAAAAAAAAAATTTTCCAGCCCCCCCACCAAAGTATTTATTAACACTTCCTTACACGAAAGAAAACGTTTTAAAAATCCTTTTTCCAAGTCTGATAGCTACATGTATTATTTTTAGGTAGGTGATTGGACAAAAAAGGTGTACTTTAAGTCTACTCCATAGGTACTGTACTTTTAAATTTCCATTCGTTCCTTTTATAATAACAACTATGACAACTAGAATGTGTTTCGTAAAAAACATAGTAACAAACTACTATTATTAGGGGTCGGTTATAGAGGTAAAAAAAGGGTGATGTGTCAGATTCCTTAGGGCTCAAGCTTATTTGATGCAGGATGATCTCCTGAGCATTTTGACACCTTTTTTACTGAAATCGGCCAAAAAATGAGAAGGTGCCGGCCAAAAACTTATTCGGACAGGGGGTCTGAGGGGGTCTGAAAATTTTAATTTTTCATCAAAAATATTATTATATGACTTATTCTATTGATATTGGTGTTGTTTTATATGTTATTGGTGCCAAAGAATCCATTTTTTAAAGTTGTATAAGATTTGGAGCATTCATTTTCTTGAAACGGCCATTTTATGTCAAAATTAGGGTATGAGGGCGCTTTGCATTAAATTCGAATTCGCTCTTACAATTGAAATTTTTGTTGACATAACTATAAAGATAATCATAGGTGGAACCTCCACAAGAAATTTGGGCGTTAAGCTTTGTTTCGTTTGACCGTGGCACCGTTTTTTGCAATTTCATGAAGCCCTCCATTGAAATGTACACGATATGAAAGTATTGACCCCTGTACATTTCAATGACAGCGTTCCATGAAATGGGTGTTAAAGTCAAACCGTATCACGTAAAAAGTTCAAATTTCTTGATCAGGTGCCACTTAGGATTATCTTCATAGTTACGACACTAAATTTTACAGTTGAAAGAGCGTGCGCGTGCTAAGAGCAAATCGCCCTCATACCCTAATTTTGACATAAAACAGTAGTTTCCAAGAATACGGATGCCCTGAATCTTATGCAACTTTCAAAAATGGATTCCTTGGCACCAATAACATATTATAAACCAACACCAATATCAATAGAATAAGGCATAGAATAACATTTTTGATGCAAAATGACAATTTTCAGACCCCCCCCCCCCTGTTCGAATAAGTTTCTTGGCCGGCACCTTCTCATTTTTTGGCCGATTTCAGTAAAAAAAGAGGTGTCAAAATGCTCAGGAGATCATCCTGCATCAAATAAGCTTGAGCCTTAAGGAATCTGACACATCATGGTTGTATAACCCAGTACTACTATTATGTCAAGTCTCATCTGTGTGCTTTGTCAATTTAACAATACAATACAATACGAACTGGAATACGCAGTTTATGGCATGAATTATTCGATATTGGTTATCCAACACTGTTAGAATCAATTTGTCAAAAGTCATCACATCATAATTTAGTCAATTGACTAATTATAATTAGTCTTTCAAAAAGGTCTTATTGGACTAATTATTAACAAATTTAATAAGTCATTCACAAAATCTAATTAGTCATGCAAAAATATTAATAATTAGTCAAAAACAACAATAATTCATATTTCACACGAATTGTAATTAGTCATAATTTGATAACAACTTACCTTTTGTCACTGGCATTTTGTCTGTGGAAACGTAGGCAAACGATTAAATCCAAATAAGATGAATATTATGGAGCTGCTTTTATATGTGCGTCACAATGGTGACAACATACAAGAACTAAAGTATTTCTGATATGGATAAGGTTCTTGAACGGGACCATACGGGAACCGGTTGAAAGCAGTTCTATCTTGTCAAAAATAGGTAAATACGATCTAAATAATATTTTGGTGGCAGCACGGTGGCGTACCAAATGTTATCACTCCACAAATATGACCTGTTTCGGTATTCCCTCGAAACCCTGAAACTATCAGCAGACCTATTTTTAAGATCAAGGCATTTAACAGAAGCTAACAGATACAACGTACAAAGTTTTGTTTGTATAATGCATACAACGAATTCGACATAATGCTTTGCATTAATTTATTGATACATTCCCAACATTGTTTACTTGACATTTCCTGCAACATTAAACATTATTAATATTATTGTCTAATAATTATATAAATGCCATAGACTAGGCCTTATGTTTTTTAAACTATTAAACAGTTGCCACAATGCTATGCGCTCTGTGTTTCTGTGTGGCATCCACATCTCACACACCACAATAGTATTATACTTTGTAAGGGATGGTGCAATAATTATGTGTACCCCCGGGTGGTGAATTCTCAAAATGGTCTGCCAAAATTGCTTGTTCCCCTTTGGCCATGCCAAAAATCTTTACCCCCTTTCGACGTGCCAAAAACCTTTGCCCCCCTTTGGCGTGCCAAAAATCTTTGCCCCCCCTTACACATGCAAGATTCTGGGGAACCCGAATTTAAAACCTTAAATTGTCTTACCATAGATTGCGAGCGTAGCTAGCAGGAAATTGATCATATTTGAACATGTTCCTAACGTTTTCCTACGCCTTTTAGGGCGTAATATAGAAACGGTGCCCAAAATATCTGTGCCAAAATTGCTTGCCCCCTCCTTTCGACCTGCCAAAAATCGCTTGACCCCCCTTTCGACCTGCCAAAAATGCTTGCCCCCCCTTTTAGCCTACCAAAAATCTTTGCCCCCCTATAATTCACAACCCCGGGGTACACATAATTATTGCACCACCCCTAATGATATTATTATACGCTGGCGAAGTTAGGTCATAATCGGATTAACTACCAAAGTAATAGGTCAAAACAATTTTTCATTATATCGCTCTGCACTACTACGTTCATGCGGTACCTCTGCATTGAACCATATCATGTAGATCACTCGCACCTGTAAGATTAGTATCTTTGAAAAGATCGATATTGTATTCAATCTATGATTGCAGATATACACAGCGTGTAACCTGCTTGTATTGCAGCGCGATATATTGTTTGAACCTATTGTTACATGGTAGTTAATCCGATTTATTACGTAACTTCGCCAGCGTATTATTTCCTTTGTATAATTATTATGTATTGCATTTTGTATATTGATACTGAGTAATTCTAAAAAGTTTTATCTGTATTACAATTGTACCAATGTCTGTTGTGATTAAATAAAACTGAAATAATTGACCACTGACTTTCGTTAATCCACTATGCTGTGTATGACTATGCTGTGCATTGCTGCATTTTTTCTCAGAATTTGACACGATGAGAAATTGTAACAAAATGCCTAATTTTCAACAAAAAAATGGAATAAAACAAATTGACAAGTCATTTTAAAACTTATTTTCGAATCTTTTCAACTGGTAAATGTTAACATGTTGCAGGTTTTGTGGGAACGGGCCGTTTATAGGGAGCCACAGTCTAAGTTCAACAACATGTTCAAGGACAGTATAAGTGCAAGGACATGTGAAAAACACTATTGAACACAATTTGATTCCATGCCAAACCCCGTGCATGTTCACAAGATAAACCCAAAGATAGGCCAATGTCAAAAACACAATGAGATTAAAATATCTTACCGTCAGGTCAAAAGGCGGCAACATTACCACGCACTAGTTTAAGGGCATGCGAATGTCATTGTTCATACCAGGGTGCGCTATATATCACAGAAGTTTTAAATTCTTTTTGGACCCCCCCCCCCCTCCAATATAATATTCGTGTATAAGATAATTACACCAAACTATATTATATTCCACATATAAGCCCTAAAGATGAAAAATATTCTATGTGCCTTTTTTCATACCTTTTCAAACTTTATGCTAAAAGCATATGGCCATGCGTTCTGAACTCGCCACCCAAAATGTGGTGGTGTTACGTATTTCCAAATCCAGTTCTGTTAAATTCATGATATCTCGACCCCCCCTCTATGCCATTACCTGAATCAATATAGCCGTACGCCGACGACACCAATCTCTTTTATAGAGAAATAAATAATGCCACAGATATTGTCCTTCTACAGTCAGATCTTGATAAATTGAACTGGTGGTAAGTACCAAGTTATGTGTGTCACACTACTTAAATCAAAACCAACCATGTCTTACTACGTTAACGACATCCAGCTTGAAACAACGGATACATTGCTTTTCCTGTGTGTGTCTATTACCAGTGACTTACTTTGGAATTGTCATGTTAATAATGTAGTTAAAATGCAATAAACTTCTGGGTTTTATCCCGGGGTTTTATTAAGGTTGTTGCACGCAAAAACAACTCAAAAGTTCCTTATCGCAAATGTAACATTGAAAAATTGGCTCATTTTATGTCAACGGAGGGGGGAAATGTCAAACAAACAACATTTCATAGAGCTTCGGCTTCTCTCACATATATACATGTGTTTCACTCTCATGCAATGCATGTGCTAAAATTTTTCCATCACTGTAGCTATTTTGTTCTTGTCTCTTGTGTTAAATTGTATGTAACTTTTCAATAATTAATATATTTTGTGTACATTTATTTTGAAGTTTGCCGAGTAGTGGACACTGTGCGACTTTTGGCGACAGTGCTTTCCTGTGCTTTGCAGTGCTCCCTGTCAGTCAAGAGGCCTCCTTTATAATATGTTCTGCTTTTGATATTTGTTGCCTAATGAATAAAATTTAAAAAAATAAAAAAACCTCCTTGGCCCAGCTTTAGTAATTATTATAGTTCTCCTAAATCCTCACCTTCAGGAAACCGGACTCAGTCCTCCAGTACTTTTTTCAGACTTAAACTCGGAGCTTCAACATCCGGCTTCAACATCCCTTGTGCAGAACTTGGTACAGTGTGTTGAAGAAAGAACTAAGTACAAGATAGAAAACAAAATGCTGTAAGGAAATAATCTTTCTTCGAACCTTGCCGACAGAGATGAGAAGTATGATAAAGAACATAACCTACTCATAACGCAAATAACGCACACAACTTGGAACAAAACAAGGTACCACTACACCTCTCTAGTCCAAAAGTTGTGCAGACAGTACTGCGCAGACACCGTAAAAGGATACTCTGAGCAGCCTCTCCATCAACAGCCATCGCCATCCTCTACAAATTACTGCAGACTGTAAATTCAAAACGTACTACTACATGTGCTAGTAGTACTAGGATTCATGATGCAGTCATGTCTACAGTAGAATTCATCTCGACCTTTGCAGGACTTAACCCCATTAAAAGCTATTAAACCAAGATAACACTCATTGAAACAGCTCAACTGATTAAATCGGATCTTCTCTGGCTGTGCACATGTGACTGTTTTCATGTGCGATATCGCAATAAAGTTTGTATTAAAGCTTCAGTTGGGTAACCGATTATAAAGGAAACGAAAGGAAACAATGGTATGTGTACCATTGTTCACGAAATGAGACAATGGCGTGCTTTTTGTAAACCAGCATTCTTGGATTTTCTTGAAAATGAGCAACATAATGATTGTTGACTTAACACGGTTTGGAAATAATTTCTTCATATTTTTGGTGTTATCTGTCGTTTACATATCCTTCCTAAAACACAAAAGTACGACCCTCTCCAAACACCTAAATTAGCTAAAAATTTAGGACATGTTACAAAACTATATTGTCTAGAATTTTAGAAGAGTACTTTTAATATTGGCCGGTTATTTTTCACACAGCGACGTTAACTAGGCAATGTACTATTACCTATAACATTAACTAAAACACCAAAGTACGAATATTTCCAAACATCTAAATTAGCTAAAAATTTAGGACATGTTAAAAAACTATATTTTCTAGAACTTTAGAAGAGTACTTTTAATATTGGCCGGTTATTTTTCACACAGCGACGTTAACTAGTCATATCCCCATACTGTTAACGTAGGGCTATTTGTAGGGTCACGCGTCAATGGGAAAGAGCACTGTGTATTGTGTATAGGAAAACGGACAGTAACTGCAGTATGTGTCGTCTATACATGTATGTATAGTGGTATATGGTACCCACCTTCAACAGGTTTGCTCCTATTGATCCGGAACATGATGAAACTCCTGGTACATCAACTCCCTCCACACCTGAACCATCAGCACCTTTCTCCAAGTCAATTCGTGGGAAAGCAAAACCATGCTCAAGGTCAGCATGAGTCCCGGGTCGAGATTGTCGAGTGCAATGACGTCTTAGTAATAAAATGAAGGCTGACAACAATTGAGCACAAATAATTATGACGTCATTGCACTAGCTGGATAACTTCGGCGCGGGAAGTTTGAATATCGCGTGTTGAAAGCCGGCTAGTTTAATGTGATGGTGAATATGAGTTTGTTTAAAATAAAACCACGTGATTTGTGCTTGATAATTAATTTTCTAACATACCGGGACACGTACCCGTACCCATGGGTACCATACAGTATATGGCTACACAAATGCCACTGTGAGTCCTCTGATCATAATCAAAACAAATAGGTTACATCATGGATGGGGTTGGGTGGGGAGTAACGCATGGATCCAGATAGCAAGCTATAGCAAGTGCCCTTAAATTTATTTTAGCCTGGTCCTGGGCCCTGAAAAAGGTAAATCCAGCCCTGGCTACATAAAATGTACATGAATGCTACACACATGTCATTGTAACAGCCTGTGCACACACCCCTACATGTATGCTACATGTCTCATTCACACAATGACTGATCAATACAGAAAAAAAAAACCCAGCAAACTGGGAAAACATTTCGATATACTTTCTTTTTTGTAGTGAATTTCAAGTTATCATGTGAAAATATCATTATTATAGCTTTTATTAATCATTTTGATTATTCCCCCATCCAAATACACTCCTCTTCATGCTGCACACATGAAGAACTACATTGCAATGTGACTGACTGGTGTGAGCATTTCCACCAGCCACATGTACTTCTTGTGCCCAGGCTTGGGCTTGTGCATCTGAGTCAAATGAATAGAGAGGTTCTTACCATAATACAGAAATTTGGGATGTATATGAATTTTAAAATATTAATAAAACATGGATATAATTATCCAGATGTGCATAATAAGACTCGAAAGCTACATCATTACTAAATATATGTTGAAATTAGTATTGCACAGTCTGGCTGTCCATACTGTACATAGACATAGTTTTTGCACTTGCATCCCAAAATATGCCACCTTTAGGCTAGATTCAGTATGACCATCAATATTTGATCTCTTTTTGTACTTGATTAATTAATTTGTTTATACCCATACCCATAATAGGACCCATACAAGTACTTGAAGTCCCAATTTCCATACCACTACTGGACCAGTACCCGTACTCGAGTCCCAATTTCCGTACCCATACTCGTACTCGTACCTATGGCTCTGTACCCGTACTCGCACCCTATTTTGGAATGGACCCGTACTGAATACTCATGGCTAGGGATCCGTACCCGTACCCTTACCCATGACCTGAAATCCGTACCCATGGCCTGGGACCCGTACCCGTACAGGTACTCGTGGTCCGGGACACGCACCCGTACCCATACTCATGGCGGGTCCTAATGGCAATACTACAAGTCTGACTGATTACTGATTTCCACAATGCACTGGATGGAGCACATAGATTCATAAATTAATATTGTGTACTCTGGGATTTTAATTTCAAAAAAGTACAAATTCATGCAAATTGGGCTATCAAGTTGACAGCTGGTATCATGAGCATATAAAACGTGAAGTGACTCGAAATGACTCGACAAAATATATCCGACTCGACTCGACTCGACTCGACAGAATGGCCTGACTCGACTCGACTCGACTCGACTGACAACTTCAAATGACTCGACTCGACTCGGACTCGAAGGCTTCATGACTCGACTCGACTCGACTCGAGACTCGAGGGCTCGATGACTCGACTCGACTCGGACTCGACTTTCAGTGACTCGACTACAAGTCTGACAGGGTGTAACAATACAATTTATACAATT
The DNA here is from genome assembly GCF_039555335.1 of Amphiura filiformis. Lineage (NCBI taxonomy): Eukaryota > Metazoa > Echinodermata > Ophiuroidea > Amphilepidida > Amphiuridae > Amphiura > Amphiura filiformis. Next base: position 11,977,194 of record NC_092632.1, read on the forward strand.
GCATTTTGACTTCTCGGGAAGAAACTAAAGAGTTATGGCACAAATGTTATATGCAATACAATCAGTGATATCTTGGTTAAAAGAAGACGTTTAGTTGGTTTCTTTACTAGCTTGGGTTCAAAAGTTGTGTATGATTAATTAAATCGTCCAGAAAACGTGTTGGGCCACTTTTGCCATGTTTGCGCATATCAAGTTTGAACTGCGTAGATATGCTTATCGTGCATTAAACATCAAAGAACTGACACAAAAGAATTATAAGTGGTGTTACTTCATATAATTAACATGAACCTAATAATAATATGATATTTCTTTAAAATCTATAAATGAAGTCATGAAATTTCTTTCAAATTCTCATATCCCTGAGATATCATTGGACACCTCGCGCTTGGATTATTGTAACTCGCTTCTCTACGGACTGCCTGACTCTGAGATCATGAAACTTCAAAGGATCCAGAATACTGCGGCAAGACTGGTAACGCGTACAAAGAAGTATGACAGCATCTCTGAAATTATGCGCGGACTTCACTGGCTTTCCATTCGCCAAAGGATCGCATTCAAGATCAACTTACTCACATTCAAGGCCCTTAATGGACTTGCTCCGCCGTACTAATCAGAACTCATCGCGCCGTATGCTCCATCCCGTTCACTTCGTTCATCATCACAGAACATTATCAAACATCCTACTCGTCGTCCGCGCACCTCCTATGGACAGCGATCCTTCATGGAAGCCGCTCATAGAGAATGGAACAATTTACCTCAGCATGTCAGGCTTGCCTCATCAATTGACGTTTTTAAAACAAAACTGAAAACCTTCCTTTTTAATCAATGATTGCCTTTTGTATATATGTATGGCATCTTTTATATCAATTTTTGTGTGTCATCGCTTCCGTGCAATTTGAAATTATTTACTTAGTGTTTCACAGCTGGTTCTGTGTACGTGTCTAAATTTTAATATGTTTTAATATGCATGCATCTCACTAGTTATTTGATTATTCCTCATTGCTTGTATGTAATATGTAATATGTATAGGGATGCTGGAGCGAGGGTTCCTGCCATTCCGAGATGCACTTTCTTTTTTCTGCGTTGGCGCTGCGGTCTGGCGAAATCAGTCCCTCCAGTATTGCTGTTTCTTTGAAATTATTTTTGTGTAGTTTTTTAAGAATGTATTTTATGTACCGGTAGTAATTTGTAGCTTTAAGATTGTATTTTTCATGGTTTGTAAAGCGCCTTGAGACCCTGTTGGGTTAAAGGCACTTAATAAGTGCGGCTTATTACAATCGCAAATTTCCAATTTGCGAGTGTTCTGTTTTTGGTCAGTTCTTCTTTCTTTCTTTCTTCTGTCAAACTTTTAACGAGCCATCGTAGCCATATGCTTTAAGCCAATGTGACCATATTTGGTCACAAGGACCATTGGGGGGGGGGACAAATGTTACATGACCAACTCGGGGTCAAAGGTCATCCAAAGGTCATTGTGGCCAAAATGTGATTTTCACTAAAAATGCTTCTTCTTCCACAAATTACATAACACAATGTCGTCACTTGCATACCTGCATCGCCTTTAGCCAGTGTCTAAAAGTTGTACAAAGAATTGGGGTCAAAGGTCATTAAGGGGGTAAAATCTTTTAAGAGTATGATCATGGGTACAATTGCATTATCTCAACATCCGTAAGGAGTATGGGGCTCAAACTCGGTGACAACAAATCTCATGACCTGGGGAACATTTTACTGGGGTCAGGTCAAAGGTCATACAGAGGTCAAGTTTTAGAAATGCATTTTCTGTACATCTGTAAGGGATACTGGACTCAAACTCTGTGACAACAAACTTAATGACCAGGGGAATATTTTGGAACACTTTGCAGGGGTCAGGTCAAAGGTTATCTGGGGTCAAATCTTATAATTTCCTTTTCTGGACATCTGTAAGGGGTATGGGGCTCAAACTCAGCGACAACAAATCTCATGACCAGGGAACATTTTGCAGGGTCAGGTCAAAGGTCATGCAGAGGTCAAATTTTAGAAATGCATTTTTGGACATCTGTAAGGGGTACAAGGCTCAAACTCGGTGACAACAAACTTAAAGACCAGGGGGAATATGTTGGAACAATTTGCAGGGGTCAGGTCAAAGGTTATCTGGGGTCAAATCTTATACCGTAATTTCATTTTCTGTAAGGGGTATGGGGCTCAATTTCGGTGACAACAAACCTCAGGAAGCATTAAGGTCAAAGGTCAGGTCAAAAAGTCATTAAAAGGTTACATGACTTGGTGATTGTCTGCGCTCTGTGAGCGCAAATTATCTCTAGTTATTATTATTATTATTATTATTATTATTAAAACTGAGAACAGTTTTTGCATCCATTATACAAAACAATGAAATTTTGCCCATCTTCATCTGGGCTTCGTTTTTTTTTCCTAATGTATTAAATTTTGTTTTGCTCATTGTAAAATTGCAACATTACTATAGGGTGCCACAACATCACGCTGTGCGTTTGGTGGCATCCTCATCCTCTGTTTCTCATACTTTTGTCATATAATTTAAAATGTTTCGCACTATTTTATAAAAGACAATATTATTCTGTATTATGTTAACATGTATTTTGAATGGATGAAATAAACTGAACTGAACTGAACTGAACTTCTATCTGTTCTGGGGCGACCACTAATTGCCAGCATTTCTGTTAACAAATTCTACATATTCTCATAGTTATATGTAATTGTATGCCGTGATAGAAGAAGCTAGAAGACGTGAGTTTTGGAAAATGAGCTATAAACAATCTTATGGTTTCTGCTTGACTCCATATGCTACCGAATGTCACAACCATAACAATACGCTCTTCCAACGTGAATTGGGGTTGATGTTGCCCCACCGTCATCATCCCTATATCTTCGTGTTAAAAATTGCCGTGATAGTACGATGAATCCTCACGTTTTTCAACAACTACGCATGGTGATTTTATTCGAGATAGGCCGTGCAACTCAGGCTAAGCATACAATTTGAGATTTTGAGCGCCTGCCACACTGTTTCTATTCTATGTTTTGCGATTTTCGCATGATCAATATATGGCTGGCCGTAACCGCCACAACGTGGAGCTGCTACGCGTAGCTTACTTTTCGCTTCGCGGAGCTAAATTGACCAATCATGTTAGATCTTTTCATTACGCGGAGCCAGTGGATGCATCCTCGTTCCAGAGAGAAAAACTCTTGCCAAAATTAATGTTTACTATGGGGATTTTAAATGAATCGATTGTAAATAAACCACGACCAGTTGTACAGGATCAATACCATTGTTTGATTAGTGTATAGCCAATGTTACCTTGCATGCATGTGTCATGTGTGTGGCGTGTTTGTTTGTCTACTGTGTCAGGCCAGGATCACTGACACCCACGGTATTGATACTCTCATATTATCACGGTGATCATATTGTTGAATGTTGTTGACTTAAAAATAATCATGATGCAGTCATGTCTACAGTAGAACTCACCACGACCTTTGAAGGACTTAAACCCTATTAAAAGCTATTAAACCAAGATAACACTCAATGAAAACGGCTCAACTATGTTACATCAGATCTTCTCTGGTTAAATACACACTGCACTTGTGTCTGTTTTACCTGTGCAATGAGCAATGAGCTGGTATTATAGTTTCAGTTGGGTGAACGATTATAAAGCGAACGCAAGGTAACAATACTGTGGGCTTTTGTTTACGAAATGAGACAATAGTCTGCTTATTGTTAACCAGCGTTCTTGAAAATGAGAAGCTTAATGACTTAACACGGTTTAGAAATAATTTCTTCATATTTTTGGTACAAAAGTACCAATATTTCCAAACACCTAAATTAGCTAAAAATTTAGGACATGTTACAAAACTATATTTTCTAGAATTTCAGAGAATACTTTAAATATTGGTCGGTTATTTTTTACACAGTAGTGACGTCAACTAGGCAATGGCCTATACTTCTAACATACACTATTTGTAGAGGTCACGCGTCAATGGTGAGCGCACTGAGTATTGTGTATAGGAAAACGGACAGTAACTACAGTATGTATGGCCTACTACTAGTATATAAAGTAAATCCGAACTGGTTTGCAGTTTGCTGAAGGTCGAATTCCGCAGGGACACCGCGCAAGTTATACAAATTAGCTCCCGGCGATACACTGCAGATCGCAGAACTGTGTGCATAGTTTACCACCACTCTGTCTAGCTATATAGTTATGTACAATACTGTATGAGTTTCTTATGAGTGCATGTCCATCTTAATAATAAGTCAGTTCGTACTTTTCATAAACTACTTTTTGAATCATAACTTTCGTGACCGAGGATATCTTGCAACTACGTGACGCTCGTCTGGCAAATTCTTAATGAATAAATTCGCTTCACGTAATGAGTAAGTCGTACCGGTACTTAATTAGTCAGTTTTACCTCCGAGTAATGAAAAACTCTAACATGATCATGATTGGTCAATTTGGCTCCACGAAAAAAAAAGTCAGCTACGCGTATATCCAGCTCCACGTTGTGGCGGTTGCGGCCTACCATATCAGTATCCCATATGATATTTCTATTGCAAGAAAATTTTATTTGTTGTCAGGTTTTATCTTAAATACACTAACTGGAAATTAAATACACTAATTAGTGAGGACCGGTATTTTGCTGTGGATATGTTTAACTGCAATTTGCGGGTAAAAATTTGAAATCCTGAGTAAAAATTTTGATCATATTCAACTCTTTGAGAAAAAATTTATATAAAAGAATGCATGTAAAATCCAGCTGCAATACAATGTACATTATTGACACACTATCACCCTCTTTATCTACGGCAATAATAGAATATCGATTTCAATCGAATTGAATACGATGCTCAGTTTCGAGTTTGTAGTTGACTACTAAGCGACCTAAGCGATCGATTGCTAGCCAATCAGATAGAACTCCTTTTCTTGCGTTCGGTGAAATACCAGTCGCCCGTCGCTCACCAACGGAGTATTAAATTTATATTTATCGAATAGGAAGTCGACACTGTGATGTTGTTGAGCTGCAGCCACGATTTCTAGTAAATGAGGTTGTTATGTCAGTGCTTACTTGTGATTAAAACTTTCAACCAACTCAATGAGATATTCTATTATGTAATCATTTCTACCACATCGAATACAAAATTGTTTAAAACTACATTATATCATTAAGAGCACCGCCCAACTGGTCCATGGTTCAACTCTATTCAGTCACTTTTGCAACACTTGGACAAAAGTGGCCCAAGCGGTTTTAAGACTAGGTTACATAATTGGCCATATCTTCACTTGTATACCATCAATTTTATTGGAACAAAGCTTATCTGGTGGCTTAAGAAATTATCTTGATATACATATAAATATAAAACCAAAAATTAAGCGGCATAACTGTGTCATTCTATTTTCAAACTTTTTATTGTTACACCCTGTATAAGGCATAACGTTGTGATTGCCGAAGATGATCCTTTAATAATACTCCCATATTCCATACTCTTTCAACAGCCTTGTAGTATGGTCATCTTTAAATAAATGTGATTCGTGCTTGTTATTTATTTTTCTAACATACCATATAAGGCATAATGTTGTGATTGCTGGAGTCATCCTTTAATGTTAATAATTGCGAAACGAATGCGGTAGTCTGACTAACTAAATTGCTTTTTACCCACTTCACGCAATACTGACAGAAAAAACATGAATGAATTACAGTGGTAGATTTCAATACAAACTTTGGAGCAAAACGATAATTGTTGACAATTCCAAACGATTTTATGGTATCAAACAGAACATTGTTCTTTTTATATTGCTGCATTTGTTTTCATTTGACGAACAAAAGCCTTTTCTCCCGCGTAAAAAATGAAATGTCAAAAAATTTAATATTGAAGACCACGGACCGTTGACAACTATTAGGACCGTTAATTCATTGTTTACATCTACATCATAGTCATAGCGCCACCAATAAAATGATGTTTATTCTTACTACAATCGTTAGAGGGTGAATTTGTTCATATATTATTTATCTATTTTTATTTTTCCTTAGCAATTTGCAAAATTGTTCCTTAGCAATTTGCAAAATTGCTAAGGTCTGTTTCTGTCAAGTTCTTTGTTTCTTTCTTTCTTTCTGTCAATCTTACAATGAGCCACCGTAGCCATATGCTTTGAGCCATGTTGACCATAGTTGGTCATTAGGACCATTGGGTGGGGGGACAAATGAAACATGGTCAACTTCAGGTCAAAGGTCATCCACTTCCGGTCAATGGCCAAAAACGTGATTTCACTAAAAATGCTACTTCTTCCACAAATTATACATCACGATCATGGCACTTGGGTACATGCATCAGCTATACCCAATGTCTAAAAGTTATTGTCCAGAATTGGGGTCAAAGGTCATTAAGGGGATACTTCCGGTATATGACCAAATACCATAAAATGCTGCTGCTGTCGCAAATATATATGGTAAAACAATGTTACTTGGTCATCAGGACCAATAGCTGGTGGCACAAATGTCACGTGACCAACTCAAGGTCAAAGGTTATGGAAAGGTCATTATGGCCGAAAATGTTATTTCCTGTTATTTTTACTAAAACTGCTACTCCTTACACGAATTACACAGCAAGATGATGTCACTTGACATTAGCCTTGAGGTCAAAGGTCATACGAAGGTCATTATGGCTGATGTGATTTTCTGTTTTGTTACTAAAAATGCTAAGTCATTCCACAAATTATAAAATAGTATGATAACATTACACATTGCATTCATCCATTGGGGTCAAAGGTCATTGGGGTCAAAGGTCATGCAGATATTACTTCCGGTATGTAGAAAAATACCTTAGAAAGTCGCACTCTAATAGCGCATGACCAAAGTTGCACAGAAATATTTACATGAATATTGAATAATTTTGGTTAACAAAATGATTTCACAACTATGGAAAATAATTATGTAATATAATTAATAATTATAAGGCCAAATAAAAAATAAACATGTTTCATGTACCCTCCCACTTCCTTTTTTGAGGTTTCTACAATCATATATTTATTCAGTTATAACTTTAAAAAAGATATATCTAGGAAGCAGAAATATTTGAAAATTAGAGGAGCCGGCCTATATCCTCAGAACAAAAATAAAAAGAGGCCTCCTCCTTTTTCCAGGCATTATTGTGTTCGCTAAAACAGCTCAAATTATGGGTATTCACACCGATTTTGCCATGAAAATATAAAATAAAAAGCCCCCTCTTCCTCCTTTTTTTACAAAACCTGTTTTTTATTTTACTTGGCCTAATTATATGATACTACAAACTTCTGTTGTAGTTATACATGTATATTCCAATGAATTACACCAAACTGCTGGACCTTTTGAACTCACATATGCTATAGGTGAGCTAACAATTAACCTTGCTCCCATTGTCCCTATGGTCAATTGCAAATTACGGTGCATTTCAAAAAAGACCTCTCAGTAAAATCAGCATATTATACTACTGCTGGCTGTTTATGCCTTAATACATCCATGCATGCTAGATAGCTAGCTGGGCTAATTAGCCATAGGCCTAGTTAATTAGCTATTGCTAAGGTCGCGTATATGTGTATGCGCAATTAGCTCTAGTTATTTTTATTTTTTGGTCAGACCAAGATTTGCCTTTATCATGAGCCTGGTTCAGGTTAAAATTTAGGGTTCTCAATGGCAAATTCAGGTATATGTGTTGTTGACAGTACAGGATATCAACCGGAAACCCAATAACTTCTATAAACTCTAACCCTAAACTTCATCCTATAAAGAAAGACCTAATCCTAACTCCAAACATATCCTTAATCCTACCCACAACCCCAAACCTAACCATAACTCTAATATCCTTAATACTAATAACACTTACTTTGGAAAAACAAATCGCGTTTTTTTAAATAAATGTTATTTATTATTTACATGCATATCAGCCAACAATTTGTATTTCCGTCAATTTGAAACAGCCTTAGAGTTACATTTTTGGAGTTTGACTCCATTTTTCTTATCCTAGATAAGTGATTGCCCCTCCCCACACACACACACCCCACACACCCCCCTACCCCCACACACACCCACCACCCACACCCCCTCACACACACACCCACACACTTTGTCTCATCAAAAGTAATTTTTTGGCAATTGGAGAAAGCTGATATTTCCTCCTAACACCAGTAAAAAATTACATGAAACTACATGTATATGTGCTTCATTTTAGATCGTCTGAACAAAAATGTAAATTTTTAGTTTCTTGATCCCCATGATGGTGGAATACCACCGGTATTGTTGTATGGACCATTGCCATTTGTGATTTGCTTGTAATATCAATAAACCACTAATGTAGTATTGCTTAGATTACTTACCTGATCGATAGGCCACTAATCAAAATACAAAACACATGAAATGAATCGAACCGACCACCTTCAACTTTCGTGGCCTGGGGCCGAGTGTGGCCGAAAGAGAAAAGGGCAAAGGAGAAATTCAAAGAGAACATACTATAATGCAATTTTATCAGTTTCGCCGTCGAGCAATGATTAAAGGAGGAAAGAGGAAAAGTGATCCCGCCCGGGAATTGAACCTTGAACATTTATGCGTTGATTTTTACCATATTAATGAACCTTTCCAGTCCTTTTAGCTCATTAACTAGCCTATATTGATTATTGACAAAAACAAAGAAAATATAAATTGATGTATTATGGAAACCGTATGTCCGATTTGCTCCAAACAAAAGGCATATTTATCAGTGTACATTATACCAGATTCAATTATTCTGTTTAAATCATGATCAAAGCATTTCCTAATTTCTAGAAAATGCCTCCAATACACCTCATCATCTAGCATGTCTAGCCTCCATACTCCTGCAAAAAGGCCATCGCTCTATGGTTCCATATTTGCCTGTATTTCTGGCTTTGCTCTAATATCTACTCCTTCCTATACTCTGCAAGGCTCTTCTCCATGCTCTGCAAGGCTCTTCTCCATGTTATTTTAGGCACATGCCGACGATGAACTATAATACAAGTGATTATTAATTGGAAACAAAGCCTTGAACAGCACGATTGGAATAAGTTGAAGGGTCCTATCAAGATCCTGGCAAAACTTGGTCACCAGGTTATAAGTCAAGCTACCACAGTAGAGAACAATGGACAAATGCCCACCTCAAAATTTACTTACGTAAAGATTGAGCAACACAAACGGATGGATGCTTCAAGTACTTAGCGACCTTTGCTACGACTTTAATCTTTCCAAGTATTGACAATTATATGCCTATTGGGTTAAAGACTTTCTTTATTCATATATTTACATACTGTATAGATCTAGCAATGTCTTGATTTAGGATTATAACATTATGTATATGGTGTAACACATTAGCAAATAGATTAAAATATTTAATTCGGACTTCTATTCCTATTGTCATTTATAGCGTAATTTTTAAGATGACTAATTAAGCAGCTACATAAACTAATGATACACTTCCAAATGACTATAAGGAAGACCTGTAACTTCCCAAAAATCTTAATCTAAATTTTTTTTCTGATAAATCCTTTTTTAATTTTCCCCGCACTGAGAATTCCCATTTTTTCCAATTAAAGAAATACTGGTCAATGAATCTTAGAAGTGCAAAATGTCATGCCTTCTTGGGGGGGGGGTGTAATTTCTAGAATAGTCAATTGTTGTGATTTGGAACAATCGTTATCGAAATACACTGATATCTTGTTGTATATGATATTCATTAATCTTCTTTTTTTTTCTTTTCTTTTCTTGTTATCGCTGCTCTTTAGGCTGAAATAGTCCAACCATATTGTGTTGATATCTATTATACTTGCGTAAGGGGAAATAGTAAAATAAAGTAGTCACCATTTACCGTGTTCAGGAACATTAGGTGACAGTGTACTTTAAAAAATTAGACAGTGGGTCAAAATTATTTGTTTAATCGCTCATATTTGATCGGTTTGATCGAATTGACATTGCAGGGCCCCGAGTACTTTCACAATCACCAAGCAAATCAAGCTATTGTGTCTTTTATTTGTATTGTGTGACGTCAGTTCCCTGACACCCCAACTTTCAATATTTTATTTTTTTCATTAAATCGACGCATATAGTGGAACGACAGAAGTTGAGCACCCGCAGTAGTGGTGAACGCTACGTACCAGTGCAGTAGTTGTTTTCTTCCTGCTTACGATTGTTAACAAATGGTAGTTTAATAAGTGATCATTAATCGTATGATATCGGGCCCGATAAGGTAAGGCGATTATTAAAGCAACATTGTACTTGCCTATCGTAAACAAGGCAAAGTTGGGTAGAATTTGTACTTCTTCGCACACATTAGCATTTATATTCTTATGTGTGCGTTGTATTGTTTTAATGAATACATTGCTTTTTTTCTACAGAAATTGTAATTTGACAGGTCATGTTACACATGTTGCATATGACAATGCATTAATTTATTTTTGTTAATATCGTAGGCATATAGATAAAGTAAGTTAAATATTTCAACCTATTCATCTTACTATTTGGGGGTTAGTTTCTCGTCACAGTAAGGGATTATATTAGATACATAATTAGACGGGTGTCAAAGCATTTCGCCTACATTCCGCTGCCACTACCAGTTGTTTGGTATTATATACTTAACCATGCACAGTTAGACTTAAAGTCTAAAGCTTGAATCGTGAATTTTGAGTATTATCATCCGAAACAATAATTGTAACAGCTGCCGGGTATTCCAGAATTTCAGCCGACATAAGCAACAGCTTGCCTTTCTTTATGTAATTATACTTTCGTTGTTACAAATAAATCATAATATCATTAAAATAAAACATTTAATAATTGTTACAAATAATTGCTCTTGAAATCGCTTTTCATTATTGTCAGCAATGTCAATATCTATGGCAATGAAAATGCTGAGGGTACAAGCTGTATCAAAATGAGTTGTACCCATCAGTTTTCATTGATAATGGATGAGTCTGACACATCAAAATTTAACATAAGATCCAAGTAGATTGTATAACAAGTCATAAACTATACATTCTGGACATTTCGAGAGTATTCATACAACTTGGCATTTGGAAGAGGCATGCTTTTCAATCAACATCAAAATTGATGGGTACCAATCATTTTAATATAGCCTGTATTATTGTAAAGGGAACATTGCACTTATTTCACAAATGAGATCGGTGGACAGTATCTATGCCTTTTGAAGAGTTTGAAAATCCGTGAGACACTCAACAGTGAATATGGGTGACAGGGGTGAGCAGACATATTCACAAATATATTTGTATATTCTTTTATTAAGTCCTCATTTTGGCTTTCTAAATGACTCTATTTTAACATGCAATGTTATAAGTTCTCACCAAATAACCGGGCTTTTTCCATATCAAGCAAATTGGTCATTTAAAAACATTTCCAATTGAGTTCCTAAGGGGAAGAAGGATCCAAATCCATTTTTTACAAAAATGCTAATGTATTATGTAGGTCCCCTAAAGATGAAAACATGTCTCTAAAACTTTTCCAAATATTTTAAGTTTTTTCTTAATATCTCAAAAACAATTTTGAAATATAATTTGAAATGTTACATGGCAGTTTCAGACTTGCAGAGCCTTGTAAACAAAAGGTACACCATGTTACATCAACATACTACGCAGACAGACCGCCGCAATAAGTTACACTTGTACTTCATCAATTGGTGCCTTACAGGAGTTTTGTAATTTAAGTTTAAGGACTTCCTAAGAAAGGATATGTGTTTCTTATTGGTATAGCTACAGGACTCGGAGACGTGATTTAGGCATGTGAATTTATATTAGTTCAAATACATTTTCTAAACTAAAAAGAATGGTAAGAGGAATAATAAACAGGATATTTCAAAATGGATTAAGGCAGTAGAACGTGCTTACTTATGTAAATTATCAGGATTGAAAATATAAAACATTTTCAAATAAAACCCACATGTATGCGATGGCTAAATAACGCGTCTTAGTATACTATGTTACTATGTATACATGTTCAGGAGAGTCAGAGAACATTCACAGCCAGGCCATTGACGACTTTAAGCATTATGTTAAACAAGATTGAAAGAACAGTTTCTCTTACAACATTTTGTAAAGCAATGTTTTACGATATTTTAAAGACGCTTAAATAATCATATAAATGCAGGTGCATGTAACGCTTGCCAATCTTTAATTTCTTTAATTTTAGTATTTTCAAGGGACCAGGGATGAACATAATACAGCACTGCCATGTATATTTTTTTGCATAAATATTACTATAAGCAATTCTTTGTCTTTAAAATGATCGCGAAATTATTAATTAATTTAATTTCCGTCAGTTTCTGCTTAGAAAAGAAGAAAACAATGACAACGTGTAGATCAGTTTTGTAGCAAAGATGATGGTGACATGCAAGACGTAAATTAATTACAGGTGCAATAAATGAACGAGCCTAACAACGCCATACAATCTAAGACAGACCCCTTATTTTGTATTTCCATACAATTACATGACAGTTCGGTCTACATATTTATGTAGTTCGGTCTACATTAGGCTACCCATTTGGATCCTTTTCAGTGGACCCCACGCGAGACCCGACATTATATTTGGAAATATCAGTCGTTTTCCAAAACCTAAACCTCATCAGTAAGTATCATCGTGATAATGTTAAAATAATGTGACGTAAACTACAGGGTGTCCCAGAAAAAAAATTACCGGGCGAATGAATTTGGACGTAAGTCGAGAAATAGACGTCAAAATCCAAAAATCTAAACATCAGCGCGTCTTATTCTGCATCTTATACGCTAATTTTACTGGAATCGATTTACTGATTGCGAAGAAATGAGCGATTACATAACGCATGCGTCAATTCACTTCATTCTAAGTTTGAAAGAAAGATCATTCAACACAATGCGCACTATTGGTTAATAACTGTCAAAGGGCTTCATATTTTGTTCGGTGAAATCCTTTTCGTTCTTTATAAGCAATCTGCTTCTTGCAAAACATTTAATTGGGTTTTGTTCGAATTTGAAAACCTGCACAATATTGAAAATGAAAGCTTGCATGTAAGATGATGCTCGGTACTTGTAAATATCTTTTTCGAATGATTGATTGCATAAAGAATTCCAGCTGGCTTAAAAAATTTCTTACACATATTAATGTTTTTGGAATATTTCCAAGAAATTGCAATGCAAAGTTTAAATCTTTTAAAACTTCAACATTAATGTTGAATGGTATCAAATAACACGTAAAGCTGTAAGCACTTGAACATTGTCATTCTTGGCTCAAATATTCTTTGGAAAGTTAAAATATAACATATTTGCACAACCTAAAGAATTAAAGTTGGAAAGCTTCCAATTGTATAAATCAAAGTTTTTCGGACAAACTGTTATTCATCCTCAGTGAAAGCATGAATAACATAGCAACGTCGGATTATAAAATAGATAATGTTGACTAAATTTAATGAGATACACAAACTTTAGGAAGCGGTGAGCGAGTATGAAAAAGCGCTTGTTGATCAAACTTGGAACGAACTTCATTGATGCACGCATTATGTAATCGTTCATTTCTTCGCAACCAGTCAACCGAATCAAATTAAATTTTTGTATGTGATGCGCAATAAAATAGGCTATGCACTATATTTTAATTTTTTTATTCTGATGTCTATTTCTCGACTTACGTTCAATTTTATTTACTCTATAATTTTTTATGGGACACCCTGTATAGGCTAATTTGTAACGGCTGAGTTACTTTTTGTGAAATACTTATTTGTACATACGATCATGAAAAATCCTGCATCCTGCCTTTCTCACAGCAGTTTGATGAAGTGATAGATAAAGAATTGACTGGAAACTAGAAAATGGTGACGGGTATCGTAGACTGCGGCTATTATCGACCAATGATTGTGGAATTCGGTTTATTCACAATACGATGCGCCTCCAGCGTTTGCTGGAGGAGAGGTCAAAATACGCAGTGCATAATGGGAAAATGTCGACATCCAAAGCCCGCGTAATACAAATATAACACAGGAACATAATGTGATGTTATACGCGAATGCATAGTAAAACTGTAATTTACAATTAGAGTAGACCCATTTTCTTTTATTGATCACTTGGAATCCTTAGTGGAGCTGTTTTCAACGTTATTATCACACTCGCTTGAAAATCCAATATTGGCTAGAACGGCGATATCGACCATGGAAGGCAAAAATTGGACAAGGAAGATCAACTGCTAATATCAACAATATTGTAAATCGCCAGAATAGATGAATTTATTCTGCCTTAACGTTAATCATCATCAGTATGGCTAAAATGGGTTGCAATATTATAGAACGTTAATGATAATAATAATTATGTAACATAAAAACGTAGAAAATATACAGTCAGCACAATAACTAAGGTGATAAATGACCTGATAGCCAAAGTGACCATAAAATAAGGATGTTTCCTTTGAATTGAGATATCAGTAACGGCAGATGATGCAAAAGTTGAATTGGGATTTTTGTATTTAGGCACTTACACTATTGACAAAATAATTGACAAAGTAAGAAAATTTCACTTATTTTGTCAAAATTTGTTATTTTTCTTGTAATCAGGCCAAAATGACTTTCTAGTGACACTCTATAAGTTTCTATGGTTTAAAAAGGTCGCTCGTTCAACTCATTGACCTATATTTCTCAATTTTGTTTTTGTTGCTTGAGGCCCAAAGTGGGTTGTCATTGTCCAGTTATTACTAAGCTGGTGGTGGCATGGGTTTTTTTGGTCATGGTTATTAGGGTATTATTCAGTCAGCCAGAAAACGCTTATTGATTTCATTTTATTTGGGTAAATAACAATTACAAGTGGCGTTGAAAATAGCCAAGAAGTGGCAATCACTCGATGGACCGCGACTAATTTAGAAGGAATTCCAACTTTTGATCTATCATTGGCCTATACCGTTGTTATTGGTAGAAATATGAAACATAATTAAGAATTTGTTATAAGCTTTATCCGAAGTGACCAAAATAGGGAATATGATTACACTTTTATGTGTTAAACCTAAACATCTACCAAAAAGTAATTACCCATCCCCCTTTAAATATTGGCTATTATTCCTAAACGGTTGTCGTATGCCAATTTTGAATATGCAGTCGAAGCAGAATTAATTTCTGCGCATTATGACACCTCATTAATTGCAATAGTCCCAATATCATGAATATTGATGTCGCATCAGCGTACATTTAAATGAAAGTAACTCAAGATTTGAAAGTTGCAGCAAAGTCCTATTGCCTTGTATTCAGTGAACCCGCAGTGAACATGTACGTCCAGGGAAGAAAATGTGTTTTGCGCTCATTGGATTAACCTTCTTGTTTCGTGGATATGGAGGAGGGCAAAACACGTAACAATAAATTTAAAAAAAGTCATTATTCACATCAGTGGGTATTGTTTACTTAATCCTATATTAAAACATAACAAGTTCAATGTTTTCTTTTCAAATCAGTAAATTTCGAATCTAATTTCACCACTGAACGGACAACTTGCAATTGAGGCCATTTAGGACTTTGTTAGTCAGATCATTGATGACTTGTGAATAATGACAATATTGTTATTGATTATCACAGATTTTGATCCCCTCCAAATGCATGAAACAAAATGAATAATCCAATGAGAGCTGATAAGATTTCCTTTAATGGATACTGAATACAATTACTATGTTGCAACATCAATATTGGGACTATTAGAGCAAATGAGGTGTCATAATGTGCAGAAATAAATTCTGCTTTGACTGCATATTATTATTTTTAGGAATATTGGCCATTGTTTAAAGGGGTAATTATTACTTTTTGGTAGATGTTTATTTCGCCGATAATATCAGATTCACATTAATAATAGTGGAACTAAGTCTTGGAGTGGATTAGATCTGACTTTGAAATTTGTGCGCATGTAGATATATTTTGTGCCCCATATAGCATTATATACCTGAATACTGAATAGGTATTTATTTGCCCTCCTTTTTAAAACTCTCTTGATGTATCCCCCCCCCCCAAAAAAAATCCATTGGGAATATTTTATGCGCAAAATACAGGCTTCAATCATTTTCGGGTTCAAATAACATGAATAATTTGTTTCAAATGACGTCCTTATTTTATGTATTTTGTGCTAAAATAAATAATACTTTTGTTATTATATCAGGGACCGATATTTTGTGTCTTTTCCTTGACATGATATTAGAATTTTAATGTTTCAAGAGAGAGGACTACTCACATTACGATACATTCGTCCTGAAACCCTGGTTCTGAATTGCCCAAAAGTGGCTAAAAAGACCAAAATGTATTTTATTTTGCCAAACTTGCATGGGCCAGTTACGGTGGACATGTCCCCGTTCCCCCAGGATTGCATGCCCACGAGTAGAATTCGTTCTTAAATTCATGCGAATCATGGTATGATGGAAAGATCCGAAGGCAATGCAATCCGGAAATGTGATGTGATGATATTTAACTTTGACTTCAAAAGATGCCGCCGTGCAGCACCTTAAATGACGCGGAAGATTTCTCTTTATGTATTAGTGACGCTGGTTATTCCTGACTTGTGTCTCCAATAATCATGATAATGTTTTGACCTTGATGTATTTCAATTTATTCAATAACATTCTCATGTAGATCGGACACCGTTAGTGGACTCTGTAACCACCGGCTACAAGAACACGCAAGGATGTCGACGCTGAAATCTGTCTTCCTCCTCATACTGGTGGCACTTCTACACAGTACGTAAGAGGTGGTACAATAATCATGTGCCCCCTCCATTGTTATATATTGGGGAGGGCCAGTATTATTTGACATTGATATTATTTCGATAATTTACTTACGGATGTCACATTTATACGTGACAATTTAAGGTTTAAATTTGGGTTCTTCAAAATCTGGCTTGTTTCATTCTTTTTTGGACGGCCACAGCGAGGTTGGTGTGCGTAGCAAGCGCTTTTTGGCAGACCATTTTGAGAATTCACCATCCCGTGGGTACACATAATTATTGCAAAGCCTCTGAAATTGTTATTTTCGTCAAACAGCAAATAGTCTCAGGTTTATTGGATGCCATTAGTCTTATGTAACACTTATTTAGCTAGCTGCTATAAGTTCTATCGTGTTTGAAAAAAATAAAGTAGGCCCCTATTGCATAGCTTAATCAATGTTATTTACATTTATTGATATGCATTATAATTGTTTAGAACTGAGTCACATCCCGACAGTCACATAAAAGGAATAGTTCATTATTATGCTATCGGAGCAAGTTATCATTTTTTAAACATTTTCGTCACCTTTCACCCACCCATTGGCCCCTTCTGAAAAAAAATCTGGCTATGCCACTGATCGAAGCAATGCAACATTTTTTTGCTGATACTACTTGAATCCCGGACTTGACTGATGTACATGTGTATTTATCTATCTTTCAGGTGGGAACACGCAAAACCCTCCATGTACTCCAGGGGAATTCATTGCTACAGGAGAATGTCCACAGGTCCATGCATGGTGAGTTTTAAATCAAAATAGCTGTAATTATTTAATTATCGTTCTAAAATTTCTTCAAGTCTTGCAGTGAAATAATTGAAATGTCCCATAGCTAGACCTACATCACGATAATCCATTTGACGAAGATGCAAAACAGACAATTTGCTTTAATCCCATAAAATAGTGGCATATTTTTCTGGAATCGGGAGTTCGAGTACGCCAATACAATCCGGGATCAAATTGTGTGAGAATCTATCGATGAAGTGTTGTTAAGGGCTCTGGTATGAACGTTTGGACAGTATTTTTTGTGGGACATGAGAGCACATCATCAATTTCTAACCATTTGCCATAAGATATCGCGAACTTCAAAAAAAAATCAAAATTATTTGATATACATTCTTCGTATTCAGAATGCAATTCGATATGTCTGATGTGCTCTCATGTCCCATAAAAAACTGTCCAAACGTTCATACCCCAGTACTTAATGCAACTCATATTTCAGTTCCTTGTAACAAGATCATGGTTGAACATTAAATGTCATTGAAAAAGGACGGTGAACTCATCATCCTTTTTCAATGTGCGTAGATGCATGCTTTAATTATATACCACTAATAGGCCTGGGCGATGCATGGAAATACGACGAGTAACTATTTGTGTGCATGGCATCTGAAAAGACTGCTTTAAAATCACTGAAATTGACCAAGTTATATAGCCCAAAATATACATTTGAGGGTTTGATGCTTCAAAATAGTATTTTTTTCTCGTTATATGACATTTTCGTTGTAATGGTACCAAAATTCATACGCACGGCATTGTTTTTAATAAATTCGCCCATTCATATTGTAGCTTTCAGCTTCGAGGGCGCACTGTCATTTCAAGAGGTTTATGGTTCAGTGCGTTAAAACAAGAAAAGTCTCAGGTCAACCTATGTTGAGTTTTTGATCATTTGGCATCTAAATAATATAGTTTCACCTGATATTAGTGGCATTTAACTGTGAGAGTTCTGAATGTGAGAAAATTTCACCCGAAATTAGCCATTTTCCCATTTAAACCCGTGTAATCGATAATTAGTGGTGTTGAACCCTTTGCACGCATTATTTGCATTTGGGGAAAACTGGAAAATAACATCGTGGCACAAAAAGAAAAGTAGAGAAGCATCAATATGATACCTTACCAGTTATTTATTGCATTTAATGTGTATTATTCAGTTTGAGTTGCAACTAATATTTGATTGGTTAAATCCAGCCAAACATCATTTTTTAAGCCTGGTATATCTGACTCGCATCGCACTTAAGGGTAGTGTCTTTGAAGAGAATGATTTTGTATTCAACCGGTGGTGATGAGTTCGGTCTGATTATTGTGCACATTCATTGCTGTGATAATTAATCCTGTTACATCACTACTTTCACGGTGAATACCCAAATCTTACACACTACATATTTCATTACATATTTTAATGCACTACTCTATGTGACATAAACATTGCGTGCAATATCATTATTAAAGTCACTTACAACAATACTAATGTGAACCAGAAAATGAAATTGATCGCTTACCATAATGCCAACTTTTGATTCTACAGGGAGTGAAAATTCAATATTCAATATGGAAAATAGGTCATGTTGTTAAGCTGCTCATAAAACCAACTAAATAATTCACCTTTCACCTAGTCCTATCCCTATCGACCCATCGCCGTCATTTTAAAAACTCAACCAAGCAAAGCCCTGCCACACAATTTTGATTATTTTGGGAAAGACCTCATAGATTTTTCTTTTGTCTCGTGCACGAATACCGATGCTTACAATTTACACAAAACAAATTCAACTGCTCAAAAATACTGTGAAAGGTTACTGTGTCATGAAGTCATCGGCGGCGTTGTGTTGGTCGATGTGTTAGTTCTGTTTGCTGCAAGTTTTTTTGAGTTTTCTATTTGACAGATTTTCTGTAGGAGCACACGCGCACTGAACCTTTAAATATAATATTCCTTTGGCTTTATTACGACATATTGTACAGAATGTGTTTGAGATAAGCTTATTTATTGAATTATCTTCGGTTGCCAATGACCAACAAATATAAATGATACTCCGAATGGAAGTTTGTTTATTGCAAATCCTACCAATTACAAGTTTGCAAGTTTTTACAGCAATCTATCAACTGTTTGGATTTTGTTGACTAATTATGTATCACTCAGCATGAGTTCTACTGTTGAATAGAGGCATGTTTCTCTATGTATTCACTCATCCTAATCGCATTATTCATGTTATTTGTCTGTTTGACTAACATACTCTACTACCAAGTTCATAGGGTAAATAGCATGATATTTCTTTCCTACAGTAATTGATCACAATATGTGACTCGCTCTGACAAAGCCAGTAAAAAGTCGCATTTTTGGCATTTTATGATTGAATAAAAATATAAGCACAAGACAATAAGCGTTAAAAATGATACAAAAATTATATACGTAGTATCAATATTTTTAAAGATATGGATAATTTTGTAATGATACCTTGATAATTTTGCCAAATTGCTATCTGAGTAATAGGCCAATTGCTTTTCTGTCTTACACAGGACTGAATAGGGATTAGCATAGTTCAACTGTAAAATATTGATTAAATAAACCTCTATTTAATAAGTACTTTCAAGGATGGATTTCAAAGTCCACTTAGTCCCACAGTCAAATATCATGAAATCTGGCGACTTGTTCCGGGTTTTGTTGGCGCTGGTCACATATGTGATGCGATCAAGCCAAATCAGTCGGAACTGGGACATATTGATTTAAAGATATAGACAAACAAAGGAATTAATTCCTTTTGTTTCCTATTGTTTTGGAAACTCTTTAATTGCTCATAACTTTGGAACTGAATGTTCAATTTCAATGGAGTTTTCTGCAAAAAGCAGCTTTGTAAATGTTGTTACTATCCTATTAGAAACTGAAAATTTAATATTTCCGAGTTCCGACTGATTTTGCTTGATGGCATCACACATATGTGCTTTTCATAAGCAGTTAATCACAATGTAATGCATCATCAAGTATTTTTTCTGTTTATTTGCCTAAGTTCTTGTAATGATGGAGAAATGTGGGATTGCTATCAACTGCCCAACTGTACAGACAGTAAGTTACCTTATAATATTATATATTGCATTATAATTAATACTATTATTCCATGAGAAAATTGTAAGGCCATAAAAATACGGTAATTCTATTATGCCTAAACCTGTTGAAAATAATTTTAAGAAGGCTAGCAATTCTTTGATAAAAAGTTTTCTTTAACCTTTGCTTTCCATGTGTCTTTACCCTCTTTATCAATTGAAATATTACATCACATTGTGGGAAAATGACATTTATACATAATACACCATTAATTTTAAACACTTGAAGAATCTGACTGATCGTGCTGACCGTTTTTATTATTTGGGTTAATATGTGAGCGATATTGGAAATCGTGATTGTCCGTTTCTTACAGGCACGCAATGACACTTCAATTCAATTGCAAATTATGACACGAAATATTATCAGTGACATTGAATGTTGTGTAATTTGCACTTCACCAAAACGTTTTCTATGTGTTGTTTCACCTAGTATGTGTTACTACTTCAGTTATAGATACACTTCAAGAGATGAGTAAATAATATTACGACATTAAACTAGCCGCTGTAGTGTAAAGAATGTAACAATGTACTTTCATTGTTTACTGTTTAATCACTGTTGTTTTGATCACTAATGCAAGCTCTCGTCCACATCCTTTCCACTTAACCATCGATAGAAAACCAACAACTCACAAAGCATAAACATTATACACCGATACGTAGTCACACTCACAATCACACGTACCCTTACACACCCACCCCCACCCCACCCCCGCAAACACAAACAGAGAAGCAAACAAACAAACAAACACAAAGTCATGTTATGGATATAGCAAGAACCACGATGAAAAACAAAAGCATTTTGGGAATGAGAAAACTAACTCCCCTTGCTAACTTAATACAGTTATGATTTACTTGCTCCGAATTTCCGCCCAGAAACCCGGTTATAGTAAAAAGTAATGTAGCATTTTGTTGCATGATACTGCTCAGGTATATTTTCGGTTTTTATGTCAAGCAATCATCCTCACCCCCGTCATACACAAATACACACACCACGATAACCCACCCACACCCCATCATTAATGTATATTTTTATAGTTAAACAGTGTTGACCAATGGCGAATGAAAATAATTATCATTCACCTACCGTATTATCTCATTTGCAGGAACCACAAAGCCATTCTTCTGTCCATATATAACAGACGGACTATGTGACGCACAACAATGTAGCGTAGACACAGATTGTAATGGTCTGAAGAAGTGCTGCTCTAATGGGTGTGTCCGTACGTGTATAGATAGTAGTCCATCTGTTGGTAAGTTCATTCTGCTGGTAACTTCATACCGTAGGTCTTTTGTCTAAACTCCTTGTCAATCAAGTTATCTGTCAAGATATCTGTACTTGACTACTGTATGGACAATGATAGGAAAATATAACAGCGTACGTTATAGATATATTTCATTTTATTGCAAGTATGCATATAATTATAATGACTACAACAGCAAACACAAAATGCTCTTAAAACGTTTATCTAAAACGTTTTAATACAATTTAAATGTCGTGTTATATAACGGTCATGAAAACGTTTTTAAAACGTTATTGTAAAATATTGTATACCCTATATATAACCCGGCATTTAAACGTTTTCGGTAAACCGTTTTGTGTTTACTGGGTAGGTAATTCCAAATGTGACAACATTAAAGCTCAACAAAAAGCTTACTCTATAGCATTTTAAAGACAAAACATTTTCGCATCATTCACAAAAGGTTAGAAAATGTTGCCAGAATACGTTTAAATGTCGGGTTATATACAGGGTATATAAAGGGTATAAAACATTTTCATAACATTCAAAGACGTTTTTTGATAACTTACTGAAAATATTCTAACATGATGTTATTCAAGTGTTGTCAAAATATTTGGCATAACATTTTGAAAACATTTTACCAAAACCAAAATTCCAAAATATAGCCTGTGTTTGCTGGGCCTATGCTATGTCAAACATGATGTACATTCAAATGAATTTTAAATATTTTGCTCCAACAGCAACCAAGCCAGGCGCATGCCCAAGTGTTCCTTCCGATACGGTAGGGACTTGCGTAAATGAATGTACTCAAGACTTAGAATGTCAAGGAACATCAAAGTGTTGCTCAAATGGCTGCGGAAACGTGTGTGCAGAACCAATTCAAGGTAATCATGGTAATACTAAATTACTATTTAGGATGTTGATGAAGACAATGATCACGGAGAGTAAACTGTCGTAAGCTCTTCAGATCCGAGACAATGAAATAATAATAATAATCAGGAACAAGTCCAAAATCCAGCAATTGAATTGCATTGGCTTATCGTGCAGTAACAAGTCTTTGAAAACATCCCATGTGGTGCACGTATACTATGTTTTTGAGATACATAATCAGCATGCATCTAATCAAAGCTTGATTCAGGCAAATATTTCAGCTATTGTACTTGACTTGGGTTAAGAAGTAAAATTCATAGTGTATATTAGTATATTTTACGAAGTGAAATGAATACAGCGGTAATTGTCATAGCAGTTGAAAGATATTTACTGATTTAATTTTATTTATTCTCTTATTTGACAGAATGTCCAATCTTGCTATGTACTTTGGAATACAATCCTCAGTGTGGAAATGATGGAATTACCTACGGTAATCCTTGCGGTCTGATGGCAGCTCAATGCAACAACACTAACTTAAAACTTGCATATGAAGGCCAATGTTTGAGTAAGTTCTTCATCATTATATTAATGATTTTATAGCATAGACTAGTTGATGTTTTTATGATACTGGTTTATACAGTGACTTAATTGGATAGTGTAAAAGGAATCAACAAAATTTGGTACACATTTTATAAATGATTTTTGGATGTAATAGTAATTGCATTATTAAGGTCAGCAATGATATTCTAAAACCACTTATTATTTAATTTGTCAACTGGTCAATATCAACTAGCATCAATTGGTCCAGATATTGAACATTAAAAATACCGAGGGCCATGCAAATATTTTAAAAGATGTCCCTGAGGTGTTTTCGTATTATCGGCCAGTATCGTTACTACATTGCTTTTCCAAAATCCCAGAAAGAATTGTATTTTGATGGATGTGTATATCAATAGTCAGTAAACATTCGACATCTATATCTGAGATTATTTGTGACATGTTAATGATATCGTGTTGCATATCAATGTACAGCTAATTTATTCCCCTTTACAATTCCACATTTGAAACAATCAAATTATTATGGATGAGTGTACGTCTTGTGAATGTAGTCTGGTCTCAAACAGAAAAACAAAATCATTATTCTGTGCTTAAACAGCAGTAGTCACTAACCTCAACAGCGGGTGGAAAAACCATATGCAGCCACAACAGCCTGGCACCACCTCTTCATGCTACCAGCCTGGACACACGTTGTTGTGTGATGGCATTCCATTCTTCAACCAGGATTCGTCGCAAGTCATTCAGTGTGGTTGCATTGGCTACTACCATATTCTGTAGGAAGTCGTTGACTGGCCCTGTGGGCCGAGCGATGTCTTATCATCTTGGAAGATTGCATTAGGTCCCAGATTGCGAAGATATGGGATTGCAGCTTGCTGCACGGAACATTCTGGTTGAGACCCCACTGCATTCACAAGACATACTTAACCATGAAAATGGTGATTGTTGAAACACGATATGAACATATCGCAAATGACCTGATATATAGGTGCTTGAAAAAACTTTTCAAACTTTTCTGAGTAGTTTACTTCTTTATGAATTAATTTCTTATTATATTAGACGTCTTGCGAGTTGGATGTAAAAGGTATAATTTGTGGCGTACCTAAATAGTCTTTGTTACTGACATTACTAAAACTGCTAATATTCTAGGTCTTATTCTATTCTGTTCCTAACAAAAACATGGAAAGTCGAGTAGATCTTATTAATAATGACCAATTCGTTTTAAGGCATATATATATTATTAAAAATACGTACAAAATAAAATATGCAATAAAACAGTAAGACGAAGCACAATTTAAACATCGGTACCCATAATAAAATACCAGAAAAGACATATTTATGCTCTTCATTTAACACAAAACAAAAGAATATTTTCTGATGATGGCATTCTTACTAGTGGCCTCATTCCTTGAATTAAACATGACAATCATCAAAAGCAATTGAGCACTTTCGTAGTGAAAACAAACAAATTTCCGAATATAATTGTGCTGTTAACTTTGAGCACCGTCCTTGTCTTGTATTGTCTAGTATGTTTTATGTACATTATATTTCTTCGCTTATTTGATAATAGCGTCATAGAATGTAATTTGATTAGTATTGGGGAGAATTCTTTCAGGCATCACTGGCTCCTTAGCCATTTTCACACTCGTCATCTTGTTTATATATCTTTCGTATATGTGTGATATGGAAAATAAAGTTGATAGTTATAACTTGAGGTAACCATTACAACACGGCTATTGTTTTGACCAGCAATGTGCCCTGAAGTTCCCGAAGGTACTGCAGGAACCTGTGTTGAAGAGTGTCTAAGTGATGATAGTTGTTTATTGGAGGGCCACAAATGTTGTTCCAATGGATGTGGTCATAGCTGCGTGGACGCAGTACCAGGTGAGGCTTTCAAACTTGATTCCCTTTAATATAATATCTAGATTAATACAAATGTGAATCAAGATATATTTATTGTTCCAGTGGTTTTGACGATGATTATAACTTAAATGTTAAATTACGTTCCATTGAGCCTTATCGTGTGTAGTAATAAAAATGTAGTTTTAAAATTAATCTCAATTTCAGCACCTAGACCCGGTATGTGCCCAAGTGTTCCAGACGGTGTTGTAGGAACTTGTGACGAGCAATGCCAGACTGATATGCAATGTGGAGAGACGGGACATAAATGTTGTTCAAATGGATGTGGACATGTCTGCGTCCCAGCAATTCCGGGTATGTAACTAAATCGTAGAATTACATAGAAATTGTTCTATTTAGGTTCATAGAAATTAAATATTTGACCTGTCATAATGCCAACTTAAACTCCTTGACCACCTTTATTTTAATTCAGTTGTGTGCCCTGAGATACCAGATGGTTCTTTTGGTACCTGTAGTGAAGAATGCTCAGATGATTCCACATGTGAAGGCGAAAACAAGTGCTGTTCAAACGGCTGTGGCCATGTGTGTACGGCACCAGTTCCAAGTAAGTTTTTGGCAGAAGAATTGTCTGAATTCTTTATGATTTGGTTTATTTTTGTAGTGCCAAATAAAATTTGTCTAAACACTTTAGCTATATATTTTATCAAACATGTTTCTTTTTTATGATGATTATTTTAAATATTTTTGATAAATCGCACATGTTCACTTAATTGAAGTATTCAATTACATTAACAGTGCCAAGACCAGGCAACTGCCCTGCCGTTGAAGGAGGATTTGGGACGTGTGTCGAAGAATGTCAGTATGATATTAATTGTACAGAAACGCAGAAATGCTGTTCCAACGGATGTGGACATGTTTGCTTGAATGCTATTCCAGGTATGAACGTCTTGAAAACATTCTGTCTTCAACGCTTTAAGGTCAATGTGAAACAGACTGTGTATTATAATTCGTGCCAATAGCATTTCATGTAAAATGCATATTAACGGTATAAGTATCATTATTGATTGACTCAAAGAGTAAAACTATACAGTAGCTCTATTGTACTGCTAGACATTTCTGAGACTAATAGTTAGACAATTTTGGCGTCAATCATCCTGTTTACGTCAATGATTGTATATAGTCTGTCTCGAAAAAAATTGTGCAAGTAAAAAGCGCCCGCTGTGGCAATTCGAAAATACGGTTGTGACATGATGCTTACGTCAACGTCAAGGGCGCAGTCTAAGCTCTCAAATACCGTTTGTTCTATTCAATTTGCTTGTTTTAATCTCGAGATATGTTTAGTTAACAACGAAAGGGTATTAACGCACAATTGTGCCACTTTTACTAGGGGAAATGGCTGTACATGTAAATCAACATCTGCGCGCGTGCGTTATGTTGTCTAATTTTTCTCCCAACGCGTTCATTAACCTATAAAATGTGCAATATTTGTTTGTCTTTTAACATGCCTTTAGTGACAAATAGAACAATATTTACCATATTAAAATCATTGACATGCACATGTATTTAGTTTTAGAGCAGAATGTGAAATATTTATTTATCTTTTAATCTGTTTGAATGGTTAAAAGAGTATCATTATACCTGCATCATTATAAAACAGTAAAAACAGTATTAAACAATTTTGTATTATTGTGTAATTGATGCATTCTTTTGATTTCAAGAAGGAACTCTTGATAAACTTGACGCTATCATTGATTTACATGCATACAGCCCTCTTCCCTAGTAAAAGTGGCACAATTGTGATTTTACCCTTTCGTTGTTTACTAAACAAACTCGAGATTAAAACAAGCAAATTGAACAGAACAAACGGCATTTGAGAGCTAAGGACACGCCCTTGACGTTGATGTAAGCATCGTGTCACATCGGCATTTTCTAATTGCCAAGGAGGGCGCTATTCACTTACACATTTTTTTGAGACAGGCTGTATACATTGTCGATGATCATATGATTTAAAAAATATAATACATATAATATATTTCGATTGTTTTCTTGTCACATTTAGTCATTCCAGAAGGATGTCCACCGATAAGTTCAGACTCCGTTGGTGTTTGCGGGGGAAACACCTGCAGCAGTGACAATGAATGCTGGCTTTATTCACCACAAACTAAATGTTGTCCTAGTGCATGTGGAGGCCACCTCTGTACAGTTCCATATGGTAAGGCTGTTTTACGCAAACTGCATTGTACAATTCAGTCACATTAAGTGAAGACCCTCATCAAAAACACCCATTTATAGTCATATTTCATTGTCATTCCAGGTAAAAGAGCAGTTGTTTTTCTTTAACATACTTTTTATTCCACAAAAATCGCAATTACGGTTCCCGAGAAATTGCAATTTAAAGTGAAGCATCTTGCGCGATCAAATGTATTATTTATGTATTTTACTGTTTTTCAAGCAGTGATATTTATTATGTATTTTATTGTTTTTCAAGTGGCGATATATAATCTGTATCTCAAAAACCAAATAAGCTTTTATCATCTTATCTTCACAGCAATAATAATAAATCAAGTGCCTGCTATGTTGCATGCAATAAATTTTCATCTAATTTACATAAAAATAAAAAGGTGATTGTAGATATTAAAGGGCATTTCGTGATCCACAGCCTCATCCCCCACTTTTCTCAAAAAAGTTGAGATTTTTATATCACTGGAAACCTCTGGCTACATAATGTTTATGTACAAAATATTTCTTGCAGATTAATTCGTTTTTCAAAGATATCGTGAAATTTGAATTTCGTTCTGGTGCACCAGAACGAAATTACAACGCATTGTCTATGGAGCAGTGTAATACACATAATCATGCATAACTCGCAAACGCAAAATCGGAATCAACTGAAATTTTGGGGATAGGCTTTTTTCGTGAATATGTACTGAAAAATGTCATAAAAAGAGGATACTTGGATCACGAAACACTCCTTTAACACATTTTTCCCAAAATGATGAATTTTAACCTTCGGTACACTCTGTGGACCCTAAAAGAATTTGTATGAAATTCGCACAGAATGTGTATCAAGTCATTTATCAAAACATGTTGTAATTGGATTTTTGATTTTTTTTTAAATTTTGTTATCTGAGTCCATCTTTGGGCCCAAAATTGCGGTGTTTTTTTAGTTTTAGAATTTTGTTGTTGTTGTTTTTTTGGCCAAAAAAAAAGTTAAGAAAAAATCTGCAACACTTTCTAGATATGACCTCTCTCTCTCTCTCTTTCATCTAAAAAAATCAAGTTCCTAGCTCATTCCCCTGGGTCCATAGAATGCCCTGAAATTTGACACCTTCAAATCCAAGACGACCGCCAATTAAATATGCAAATTAGGTGATTTTTTTAGTTGACCCAAAGGTCCTAGAGACCAAATTTGGTGATCATAGCACCTTTATTAAAGAAAAAGTGATTTTGATGAGGGTCTACCCTTAATTGAAATAGGGATCCAATTTTAACCGCATTTTACAATGTAGTGCTTGTTTGTGTTTTAGGTGTGTGCATTTTTGTAATTAAGTATTTTTTATTTATTTATTCATTCTTTTTTAGTTCCAAGACCTGGTATGTGTCCAATAGTTGATGAAGATGCTGCAGGAACTTGCGTAAACGAGTGTACTCATGACATGGATTGTTATGGTGAAACAAAATGCTGCTCAAATGGATGCGGACAAGTATGCGTACAACCAATTGCAGGTATACACTTCAGATAAACTATATCCGAGCTGGGCAGGGCCGGATTAACCATTGGGCCAGATGGGCCCGGGCCCAGGCCCCCAAATTCTCGACACTGTCTTTTTCGAAGCTAAGTGGGTACATTTTAGATCTCCCAGGAAAATATACAGAGTGTCCCAGAAAAAATTACCGAGCGAATGAATTTGGACGTAAGTCGAGAAAGACATCAGAATCCAAACATAGCGCATGCGCCAATTCACCTCATTCCAAGTTTGAAAGGAAGATCATTCAACACAATGCGCACTGTAGTGGTTAACTGTCAATGGGCTTCATGTTTTGTTCTGTGAAATCCTTTTCGTTCTTTTTAAACAATCTGTTTCTTGCAAAACATTTAATTAGGTTTTGTTCAAATTTGAAAACCTGCACGATATTGAAAATGAAAACTTGCATGTATGATGATGCTCGTTACTTGTAAATATTTTTTTTCGTTAATGTAGTTGATATAAATGTTTCATAAAGAATTATTGCTTAAAAGAATACAAGCTGCCTTAAAAAATTCTCACACACATTTAGGTTTTTCGGAATATTTCGTAGAAATTGTAATGCAAAATTTAAATCTTTCATAATGTTGCATGATATCAAAATTCACACGTAAACTGTAAGCACTTGATCATTGTCATTCTTGGCTGAAATGTTCTTTGGAAAGTTAAAATATTAAATATTTGCACAGCCTAAAGAATAAAAGTTGGAAAGTTTCAATTTCAGAAATGAAAGTTTTTTCGGACAAACTGTTATTTATCTTCAGTGAAAGCGATAACATAACACCGTCGGATTATAAAATAGATAATGTGGACTAATGTTAATGAGATAGCCTACACAAACTTTAGGAAGCGGTGAGCGAGCATTAAAAAAGCGCCTCTGATCAAACTTGGAATGAACTGCATTGATGCGCGCATTTTGCAATCGTTAATTTCTTCGCAACCAGTCAACCGAATCAAATAAAAATTTTGTACGTGATGCGCAATAACATTCGCCACTTGCACGGTTCCGCCATTATGCACTATATGCGGGGAGAGCCTCGAACTGGCAGCATACATGAAAGGAAGAATTACGTAACTTTACACAGAATGTTATATGACTGGTTCAATTCCCATTCATGTATGCTGCCAGTTCGAGGCTCTCCCCGCACATAGTGCATAATGGCGGAACCGTGCAAGTGGCGAATAGGCCATGCGCTACATTTTAAATTTTTTGATTTTAATGTCTATTTCTCGACTTACGTTCAATTTTATTCACTCGGTATTTTTTTTCTGGGACACCCTGTATGCCTTGACACTTTATCGTTTCACGAAGTAAAACGCTGAAAAGCGGGAACAAATCAGAATATCTGGGTTTTTTGTGTGCAAAATCCCATGGCCGTATGAGTTAACATTTGTCAATCATTATTTCGTTTCCTAGTTATGTGTCCTGCCATCCCTGACGGTCAATTCGGCTCTTGTGTAGAAGGGTGCTCGGGTGATGACTCTTGTCCAGGAGAACAAATGTGCTGCTCTAATGGATGTGGTCATGCCTGTATGGTGCCTGTGCCCGGTTAGTATCTACCAAAATAAGCAGCAATTGTAAACAAACTCACCTCGGCTCACATTTTGAAACATGGTCCAATTTGTAAAAGCTCCTGATTTAAACTTTATCATATTACCAACTCAACACATTTCCAGAAGTGTAATGTATCTTTTATGTACTGATGCGATTAATTTTAATCAATGGAACAACTACAAAGGTTATTATCTTGTGTTATATATGTTTTGTTTTGTAACATTAATTTCATGATTTTAAAATAATTGAATTAAACGAATGACTAGTAGGCATGTAATAGCAGTGATGCTATTGTCAAAACGTTATATCTTGTTGAAACGTTATATCTGGTTAAAAATGAAACAAAAACACTGGGACCAAGTTTCAAAAAGTGAGCCGAGGTGGGGCAGCTTGCTGCTTTCTTCGCGTCAACTTTTTGCTGAACCATGAAATGGTATCAGGTTATATGAGTGTATGTTACTTACTTACTTACTTAAACTTGGGACAGTAAATAACTCTCAAGTGTTTTAGTGTTTCGCGGAGCATTTGCTTAGTCTTCTTTATCAGTCGTTTATTTTTAAAACTTGCTGGTCACAGAGACCGCGCTGTAATACCTTTCTTGTTGCTATTTTGTATATGTCCAAATACCCATTTTACTTGACACGATTTATGATTTATGATTTAATAAGTGACTGTCCTTTTAAAATGTTTTACAAAATGGTTGCATATAACTGTTCTTCTTTTATACAGAACCAAAACCAGGTATGTGCCCAATGGTAGATGGGGATGTTGTTGGGACATGCGTGCAAGAGTGTCAACATGATGCAGAATGTGCCGCAGATGGTAAATGTTGTTCCAATGGATGTGGACATGTGTGCGTGACACCAATATCAGGTAAGATGTTTTGGGCACATCACTAATTATATTTCGGTATATAACTACCAACACTTTCAAAATGAAATATTGTCGCTTGCAGATATCACAGGTATTATTTACATTTCTGAAAAATAGTCTTTTATTTGTTTGGTGTATCACAGTTATGTGTCCTGCCGTCCCAGATGATCAACTAGGCTCATGCGCAGAATTGTGCAGTGGTGACGACGCTTGTCCAGGAGAACAGATGTGTTGCTCCAATGGATGTGGTCGTGCCTGTATGATGCCTGTACCTGGTGTGTATAGATTCATATCTGTTCATCAAACTGTCTTTACATACTTCTAACTTAAACATAAGCTTAAGGGGCAAATAAAATAACTTCTTTTGTTTTGTCCATGATTAAGTTCATGAGTGCATTAGGATGTTCTATATACACAATTTAGGATTTCTTATTTCTATATACGTGCGCACCTTAATTTTGAGTATTGTAGCATGGACTTAACGCAATCACCCTAAGTGCTATATGTTCAGGGAATCGCTGGCTGGGCCGGCGCAACAACCGTCGGTGATCGTTTGCTTGGCACGCAGGGGTTGAAGATTCGAATCTCGCGATTCTTAGATTGACACGCTTTTATGTTTGTAATGTAGAACCCAGACCGGGTACATGTCCGTCTACAAATGGCGAAATTGGAAGTTGTGTAGAGCAATGTCAACACGATGCTTACTGCAGAGATGGTCAGAAATGTTGTTCTAATGGGTGTGGTCATGTCTGTGTTTACCCTGTACCAGGTAAGAACTTCAGCAATGATATGCTTTTATACTATGCCAATACATTTACATAATTCCTTGATAGAAAATGTGCTTCCCTTGAGTTTACATTATGGGGCTCATAATGTTGTGCATTTGCCTAAAATGGCGGATTTAAGGAGGTTGAATTTGAGTTTTGTAGGGGACACAATATCGGACTCTATGCAACATTGTTCTGTTATTATCAAATTCATAGGGGTTTGAGATGAGGTGATATTTCCTAAACTTCATCAGAAACTGTAATTCGTCAGAACTGAAATGCACATGCAATGTACTGATTTTTTGAAATATGGCTCTTAAAAGTGGTAAGTTCTCAGAAAGTTTGAATATCCCCCACTGGGGTCAAATGTTATAAACTTTCTGTACAAAAACAATTGCGCGGATTCCTGGTTGTCCAATGAACTCACGCTGTTTATTTGAGAACATTTTCTTAGTACGAACCACGTTTTAACGCCATTTTTTTAAAAGCTCCTCCCACATTCAAAACTGCTACATTACAAGTGCATTTCAGTTCTGATCAAAACTTATTGGTATTTAGATTCAGACATATCACCTCAAACTTCAATAAATTTGATAATATCAGAACAATGTTCAGAAATTCAGAAATTTTGCCCGACACAAAACTCAGATTCAGTCTCCTTAAATCCGCCATTTGAGGCTAATGCACAACATTATAAGGTTAAATACCACTAATTATGTATTACACGGGTTTCAATGGGAAAATGCCTAATTTCGGGTGGAATTTTCTCATATTCAGAACTCTCACAGTTCAATGCCACTATTACCAGGTGATACTATATGATTTAGATGACAAATGATCAAAAATTCAACATAGGTTGACCTGAGACTTTTCTTGTTTTAACGCACTGAACCGTAAACACCTTAAAATGACAGTGCGCCCTCGAAGCTGAAAGTTACAATATGACAGGGCGAATGTTTACTAAAAACCGAAACCGTGCGTATGAATTTTGGTACTATTACATCAAAAATGTCATATAATGAGAGAAAATGTACCATTTGAAGCATCAAACTCTAAAAAGTACTTTTTGGCTATATAACTTGATCAATTTCAGCGATTTTAATGCAGTCTTTGCAATTTAATGCAAATAGTTACTCATCGTATTTCAATGTATCGCCCAGGCCTATTAGTGGTATTTAACCATAAGCACCATTAATGTAAACTCAAGGAAAGCACATTTTCTATCAAACAATTATTTTACACCATCTCCCGACACACCCCCAATTAATATTTAGCCACTGCGGTTTATGCACACCCCTTGCAGATTAGTCTTGGCACCTCGTGAAGAAATATTGCATATTAATGTAAATTATTCTTCAAGTGAAATTAATATAGCTGTAATTGTTTGTAGCAGTTTAGAGGTATTGACTGCTTCTAATTCTCTTTTTACGACAGAATGTCCAATCTTGTTATGTACTTTGGAATACAATCCTCAGTGTGGAAATGATGGAATTACCTACGGTAATCCTTGTGGTCTGATGGCAGCTCAATGCAACAACACTAACTTAAAACTTGCATATGAAGGCCAATGTTTGAGTAAGTTCTTCATCATTATAAACATTAATAGTAGCGTAGAGTAGTTTTTGTTTTTATGATACTGGTTTATATAGTGAACGGTAAGTAAAAATCTATATGATTTTTGTGCAAGTGGTTTAAAGCAAATAAGTTATCAGTCAATGCCATGATAATGGCTACTCCTCTGGATGACATCCAAAATATGTAAACAATATAATATCCACTCCAAGAACATCGTTCTGGATAATACATAAGTAAGTGCTGTTGACTTGAGCTAACCATTACAACACTGCTATTGTTTTAAATAGCAATGTGCCCTGAAGTTCCCGAAGGTACTGCAGGAACCTGTGTTGAAGAGTGTCTAAGTGATGATAGTTGTTTATTGGAGGGCCACAAATGCTGTTCCAATGGATGTGGCCATAGCTGCGTGGACGCAGTACCAGGTAACGTTTTTTATTATATCAAACTTGATTGGCTTAAATATAATATTAACAAAAAAAAGTAATCTAACAATATTTTTATCTAGGTCTCTAGTCGCAAGGATTCTACTTCAAGTGCTATACCGTATTGAGCCAAATACTGTTTTAAATTGTGTACCATTAACATCGTTTTAAATTAATCTTCATTTCAGCACCAAGACCCGGTATGTGCCCAAATATTCCAGACGGTGTTGTTGGAACTTGTGATGAGCAATGTCAGAGTGATATGGACTGCCACGAGACTGGACATAAATGTTGTTCAAATGGATGTGGACATGTCTGCGTCCCAGCAATTCCGGGTAGGAGATTGTCCGTGTTCTTTAAGCTGCATATCACATCAGCGACTGCTATACTTTGTTTAGAATTTTCAAAAGAAGAAGTACCTGCATGTGCAATCATGACTGTTTCACAAAAGCCCGCCTATCATGCAAGTAACTCCGAGGTCATGCATTGAATTGGTTTGAATGAGGAAACTATGGGAACCAGCGCCTTTGTTAGAAGTCACACATGAGTAACGTGGCTAACCTCTGTTACATGGAAACTGTTTTATTTACGTTCATAGAAATTAAATATTTTACCTGTCACACCAACTTAAACTCCTTGTCCATTTTTTTTTTGTTTTCAGTTGTGTGCCCTGAAATACCAGATGGTTCTTTTGGTACCTGTAGTGAAGAATGCTCAGATGATTCCACATGTGAAGGCGAAAACAAGTGCTGTTCAAACGGTTGTGGGCATGTGTGTACGACACCAGTTCCAAGTAAGTTTTTGACAAAAGAATTGACTTGCTTGATGATGCAGTATCTTTGTTAATTTTTGTAAACCTATATTAAACCTCTCATATAAGAAGATGATATTTTGTACTTCCGAACACTCTAGATATTAAAATACATGTTTCTTTTAATGATAATTACTTTTGATGAATCGCACATGTAAAACTTAACAATGTTCACTTGATGATTTTTTTTCAATTAAATTCACAGTGCCAAGACCAGGTACTTGCCCTGCCGTTGAAGGTGGTGTTGGGACTTGTGTCGAAGGATGTCAGCATGATATTGATTGTACAGAAACACAGAAATGCTGTTCCAACGGATGTGGACATGTTTGCGTGAATGCAATACCAGGTATGAATGTCTTCAAGGTTTTAGATCAATGTAAAACAAATGTCTATTATAATTATAATTCGACAAATGTATATTTTAATGGTATAAATATCAATTGAATTACTCATTAAACTATACAGTAGCTCTAGTATTGTACCGCTAGAAATTGCAGAGACCAGAAGTCGAGCACTGATCGGGACAAATATCCTGTTAATGTCGATTGTTTTCTTATCACATTTTAGTCATTCCAGAAGGATGTCCACCAATAAATTCAGACTCCATCGGAGTTTGCAGGGGGAACATTTGCAGCAGTGACAATGAATGCTGGCTTTATTCCCCACAAACTAAATGTTGTCCTAGTGCATGTGGAGGCAACCTCTGCACAGTTCCATATGGTAAGGCTATTTTACACAAGTCAAAACTACATTGATTTAAAAACATTTAAACTTTAGCATCCTTTCAGCCATATGCTTGATTTTTTTAATGCGAGTGTGCCGGGTGTATTTTTGTGTGTACTAATTAATCATTCAAACTCTTCCCTCTTTTTCAGTTCCAAGACCTGGTATGTGTCCAATAGTTGATGAAGATGTTGTTGGAACATGCGTAAACGAGTGTACTCATGACATGGATTGTTATGGGGAAACAAAATGCTGCTCAAATGGATGCGGACAAGTCTGCGTACAACCAATTGCAGGTAAACAAACTGGCTGCCTTTAATTGTTTAATTAGTGCTGTTGTTATTTCAGGCAACAGCATCAGTTCAGTCGCGCTTTTAACGTGCAAATTGCAGGTAATTGTCCAGATATTTTGAGACCCATCTAATCTCAAAACAGTACAACGCCTAACAGGAAGATAAGCCCAGATGTTTGGGTGCATTTTCGGTACAGCGATGTCCCTTCACATACCATTTATATATATAGCAAACGGCACCAAATGTTCTTGACTATACCAGGTTTGTGGAAGCTTAAATGGGACAATTTTAGCACCCCCCCCCTCCCGCCCCCACCCCTCCGTATAATTTATGATGCGAAATTGATCGTAAAATGTATATTAATTTATTTTATATGTATAAGCTGATATTTGTTAATTAATCTTTTTTTTCGTTTTATAGTTATGTGTCCTGCCATCCCAGATGGTCAATTCGGCTCTTGTGTAGAAGGGTGTTCGGGTGATGACTCTTGTCCAGGAGAACAGATGTGCTGCTCTAATGGATGTGGTCATGTTTGTATGGTGCCTGTGCCCGGTTAGTATTATAACGCTTTATGTTCATTTTGTTATTTACAATTTGGCAGGTGACTGTTCTTTTAAAATGTGTAACAAAATGGCTGAGTATACTTGTTCTTCTTTTTTACAGAACCAAAACTAGGTATGTGCCCAATGGTAGATGGGGATGTTGTTGGAACATGCGTACAAGAATGTCAACATGATGTAGAATGTGCAGGAGATGGTAAATGTTGTTCCAATGGATGTGGACATGTGTGTATGACACCAATATCAGGTAAGAGGTTTTGGGTACATCATTATTATATTTCGGTATATAACTACCAACACTTTCAAAATGAATATTGTCGCTTCGAGTTATCACAGGCATTATTTGCATTTCTAAAACATATGATCTTTTTATTTTGTTTGATGTTTTACAGTTATGTGTCCTGCCGTCCCAGATGATCTAGTAGGCTCATGCGTAGAATTGTGCAGTGGTGATGACGCTTGTCCGGGAGAACAGATGTGTTGTTCCAATGGATGCGGTCGTGCCTGTATGATGCCTGTACCTGGTATGTATACATTAAAGTGTTCATCACGCTGTAACTGTCTTTAAATGATTCTTCTAAATTACTCATCTATAGGCCTAATGAATCAAATTAACTAACATGTTAAAAAAAATCCAGGAATTATTGAGGGAAACGATCTCATAATACTCAATGACAGTTTCCTGTTAGATCGTTGCACTTTTCAAATTGAAGAGCTAAACGGACTACAGACAGCTGAGTGCGTCTACAAGGTTCCTTGCCTCAAATGTGAAATATATTATAGTCATGTTAGTGAAATCCTTAGATTATTTAGTACACGTCTCATAGAACATGAAACCAAAGTTTATAAACCATACGCAATATTCATTAAGTGAGTTTTAGGACGCGATTTAAATGATTCAAGAGAACAAGTACGGATATGATTGTATTATTCCTAAATTGCCTGCGATTGGTATGGGTGTCAGTTGTTCTTGGGGTTTGTATACTTTTCTTGTTTTGGGTAATGAGGATAATTTGATAACAATGACCGCTTTCATGTTTGTAACTTAGAACCCAGACCGGGAACATGTCCGTCTACAAATGGCGAAATTGGAAGTTGTGTAGAGCAATGTCAACACGATGCTTACTGCAGAGATGGTCAGAAATGTTGTTCTAATGGGTGTGGTCATGTCTGTGTTTACCCTATAACAGGTAAGAACTTCATTCTTAAAATGAAATTAATATAGCTGTAATTGTTTGTAGCAGTTTATTAAAGGTATTGACTGCTTCTAATTCTCTTTTTATGACAGAATGTCCAATCTTGTTATGTACTTTGGAATACAATCCTCAGTGTGGAAATGATGGAATTACCTATGGTAATCCTTGCGGTCTGATGGCAGCTCAATGCAACAACACTAACTTAAAACTTGCATATGAAGGCCAATGTTTGAGTA
Source organism: Amphiura filiformis (assembly GCF_039555335.1). Lineage (NCBI taxonomy): Eukaryota > Metazoa > Echinodermata > Ophiuroidea > Amphilepidida > Amphiuridae > Amphiura > Amphiura filiformis. The sequence continues at coordinate 12,015,070 of NC_092632.1, forward strand.
AGTTCTTCAACATTATGTATATTAATAGTAGCATAATAAATCAGTTTTTGTTTTTATGATACTGGTTAAGTGACTCAAAGTAAAAAGGAATCAACAAAATTTGCTACACATTTTATGTAAGCTCTAAATGCTTTTTGGATGTAATATGGGTAATTTCATTATAATTGTCAAGGTTTTTCAACAGAATGTCGGAGAAACAAAGAACGATGAAAACACAGCGTCAGTAAAATAAACTGGCAGCTGCGCTGCCTGCAGTTATGCCGTTTTCTTTACGGAATGTCTGTTCTAGAATTTCTTTTGATCTTCTCTGATGTACAAAACGTATAGTCCCCTAAACCTGTACAAGGTGAAGATTAATTTGTATAAGGGCATTATAATTATAACCTTAATACCTTTCTGTACGAAGTGACATCAGTACGTTTCATATCACTTTTGTTTGTCGGGTTTACAAAATTATAATTTGTGGGGTATTATAGGGATCCATACTGGGTCCGTTATACACTATGTTATTGACATAACTAGTAATGTAATTGTTTTAGATTTTATTATCTTTTGCTGATGATACCACTGGCCACAAAAAAACATTGTTGAAAGTCAAATAGATCATAATTATTAATAATAAAGTAAAAGAAATGCGCAAGTGGTTTAAAGCAAATCAATTATCAGTCAATGCCATGATAATGGGTACTCTTCTGGATGACATCCAAAATATGTAAACAATTTGTATAATATCACTATAATATCCACTCCAAGAACATCGTTCTGGATAATACATAAGTAAGTGCTGTTGACTTGAGCTAACAAGTATATTGTTTTGACCAGCAATGTGCCCTGAAGTTCCCGAAGGTACTGCAGGAACATGTACTGAGGAGTGTCTGAGTGATGACAGCTGTTTATTGGAGGGCCACAAATGTTGTTCCAATGGATGTGGTCATAGCTGCGTGGACGCAGTACCAGGTAACGTTTTTTGTTATATCAAACTTGATTTGCTTTAATATAATATTAACACAAAAAAAAAAGTAATTTAACCATAATTTTTATCGAGGTCTAGTCGCAAGGATTCTACTTCAAGTGTTATACTGTATTGAGCCAAATACTGTTTTAAATTTGTGTACCATTAACGTCGTTTTAAACTAATCTTCATTTCAGCACCAAGACCTGGTATGTGCCCAAATATTCCAGACGGTGTTGTTGGAACTTGTGATGAGCAATGTCAGACTGATATGAACTGTCACGAGACTGGACATAAATGTTGTTCAAATGGATGTGGACATGTCTGCGTCCCAGCAATTCCGGGTAGGCAACTAGATCGTAGACCGTACAATAGAGGTTATCCGTGTTCTATAAGCTGCATATCCTATCAGCGACTGCTATACCTTGTTTAGGATTTTCAAAAGAAGTACCTGCATGTGCAACCATGACTGTTTCAAAATAGCCCGCCTAAGTCATGCAAGTAACTCCGAGGTCGTGCATTGAATTGGTTTGAATGAGGAAACTATGGAACCCGCGCCTTTGTTGGAAGTCACACATGAGTAACGTAGATAAACTCTATTACATGGAAACGGTTCAATTAACGTTCATATAAATTAAATATTAGACCTGTCATAACCCCAACTCAAACTCCTCGTCCATCGTTTTTTTTTCAGTTGTGTGCCCTGAGATACCAGATGGTTCTTTTGGTACCTGTAGTGAAGAATGCTCAGATGATTCCACATGTGAAGGTGAAAACAAGTGCTGTTCAAACGGCTGTGGGCATGTGTGTACGGCACCCGTTCCAAGTAAGTTTTTGACAAAATAATTGACTTGCTTGATGATGTAGTGTCTTTGTTTATTTTTTAAAGCTAAGTTAAACTTCTCATATAAAAAGATGATATTTTGTACTTCCGAACACTCTAGATATTATGATACATGTTTCTTTTTATGATGATTATTTTTGATGAATCGCACATGTAAAACTTAACCATGTTCACTTGATATTATATTTCAATTAAATTCGCAGTGCCAAGACCAGGCACTTGCCCGGCCGTTGAAGGAGGTGTTGGTACTTGTGTCGAAGAATGTCAGAATGATATTAATTGTACTGAAACACAGAAATGCTGTTCCAACGGATGTGGACATGTTTGCGTAAATGCAATTCCAGGTATGAATGTCTTCAAGGTTTTAAGATCAATGTAAAATAAACCTGTCTATTATAATTCGTTCCAATTGAATTACTCATTAAACTATACAGTAATTCTAGAATTGTACGGCTAGAAATTGCACAGACCAGAAGTCGAGCACTGATCGGGACAAATATCCTGTTAACGTCGATTGTTTTCCTATCACATTTTAGTCATTCCAGAAGGATGTCCACCAATAAGTTCAGACTCCGTCGGTGTTTGCGGGGGAAATATTTGCAGCAGTGACAATGAATGCTGGCTTTATTCCCCACAAACTAAATGTTGTCCTAGTGCATGTGGAGGCCACCTCTGTACAGTTCCATATGGTAAGGCTGTTTTACGCAAGTCAAAACTACATTAATTTTTTCAAATTTAAACTTTAGCATCACTTCGGTCAGTCATATGCTTGATTTTGTTAATGCGAGTGTGTGGGGTGTATTTTTGTGTGTACTAATTAATTATTTCAACTCTTCCCTCTTTTTCAGTTCCAAGACCCGGTATGTGTCCACGAGTTGACGGTGATGTTGTTGGAACATGCGTTAACGAGTGTACTCATGACATGGATTGTTATGGTCAAACAAAATGCTGCTCAAATGGATGCGGACAAGTCTGTGTGCAACCAACTGCAGGTAAACAAGCTGCATTTTAGTGCTGTTGTTATTTTAGGCAAGAGAATCAGTTCAGTCGCGTATTTAACGTGCAATTGCAGGTAATTGTCCAGATTTGTTGATACTCATCTAATCTCGAAACAGTACAACACCAAACAGGAAGATAAGCCAAGATGTTTGGGTGCATTTTCGATACAGCGATGTCCCTTCACATACCATATATATATAGGAAACGTGCCAAATGTTTTTGACTATACCAGGTTTATGGAAGCATAAATGTGATCATTTTAGCACCGCCCCCATCCCCTCAGTAAAATTCATGATTCGAAGTTTATCGTAAAATGTATATTAATTTATTTCCCGTTCACGTATGTATAAGCTGACATTTGTTAATTGTGACGTGTCATGTCAAAAGGAGACACTTTTGGGCAAGTTATCAATTTTTAGGTTTTTACATATCTTAAATAAAGAGATATTTTGCTCCACAATGCCGTTTTCCCCAATGAAATCGGACATTCCTAAGCGAAGATATTGAGTTCGTAGGTTATATTATTGTCAAATTGGAAATTGAGATATCAGCCATTAAAACTATTATTGACAATGTTGAGAGTAGGAATGACCTTAACAAATGTCTCAAAAATACAAGATGCCAATAATATTCCGGTCTGAAACTCTCAGACAATATTTTTAACATTAATAACATCACAAATTCGCAATAAACCCACATTGTGAAAAAAATCACCCCTGAGCAGATATTTGGCTATTTCTCCATTTACGATCCTGCCCAAAAGTGTCTCCTTTTGACATGACACGTCACAATTAATCTTTTTTACCGTTTTATAGTTATGTGTCCTGCCATCCCTGACGGTCAATTCGGCTCTTGTGTAGAAGTGTGTTCGGGTGATGACTCTTGTCCAGGAGAACAAATGTGCTGCTCTAATGGATGTGGTCATGTTTGTATGGTGCCTGTGCCCGGTTAGTATTGTAACGCTTTATGTTCATTTTATTTATTTATGATTTGACAGGTGACTGTTCTTTTCAAATGCGTTACAAAATGGCTGAATATAATTGTTCTTTTTTACAGAACCAAAACCAGGTATGTGCCCAATGATAGATGGGGATGTTGTTGGAACATGCGTACAAGAGTGTCAACATGATGTAGAATGTGCCGCAGATGGTAAATGTTGTTCCAATGGATGTGGACATGTGTGCGTGACACCAATATCAGGTAAGAAGTTTTGGGTACATGGCTTATTATATGTCTGTATATATCTACATACACTTTCAAAATGAATACTGTCGCTTCGAGTTATCACAGGTATTATTTGCATTTCTAAAACATATGATCTTTTTTTATTTTGTTTGATGTTTTACAGTTATGTGTCCTGCCGTCCCAGATGATCAAGTAGGCTCATGCGCAGAATTTTGCAGTGGTGATGACGCTTGTCCAGGAGCACAGATGTGTTGTTCCAATGGATGTGGTCGTACCTGTATGATGCCTGTACCGGGTATGTATACATTCATAATTAAATACATTAAGCTGTCTTTATATACTTCTTCTAAGTTGCATATTTATATAGTAGGCCTAATGCTTTTCTTCCTTCAAATCCGGGGTGGTTGAATTTTTGAATTCTCATTTTACTCAAAATTTTTGTTCTTTGAAAACATGCTCTTGGAGCTCTTACTGCAAATGCTCGAATTGCAGGCTTATTTAATTTGGGATGGGGCTGTGATGGGTTTTTTTCCAATAATTTGTTTTCAAAAATCGAAAGATGGGATGGTCCTTGAGGTGATTTTGCACCTGTTTGTCCCATTCTTTTCGCTGGCATTTTATTCTTTACTTTGTCTTGATTATTAGTATGTGCAATATTTATATAATATATTTATCTTTGTAATTGTATATGAGCCAGTGATGAAGCATAATAAATAAATAAATAAATAAATAAATAAATAAATAAATAAATAAATAAATAAATAAATAAATAAATAAATAATGCACCAAATACGCTAACATGTTCCGACATAATATCAGGGGAAAAGTTCGTAAGTTCATTAGGATGTTCTCCTGTAATTATTAAATTATGTTATAATACTTCAATGACAGTGTCGCGCGACACCGTTGCACTTTTCAAATTGTCGAATTCTAAGTCCTGCTCATCATCGTCTGCTTCCTGTTGGACCTTGACGACGGTGGCGCTGTTTTGGAGTTGAAACGCCGGGTGCGCCTACAAGATTCCTTGCCTTAATTGTAAAAATCATATACTAGTGAAACGCCTAGTATTATTTGGCACGCGTCTCATAGAAGCTAAAACCAAAGTTGAAAGAGCCCCCTGGTAAAGGTTTTAGCATAGCTAAAAGAAAGGCCTCAGTTACGAGAAACGTCAACAAATCTACCATCACGCACCATGTAGCGGAGGACAATCATGTAATTTGCTAGGAGAAGGAGACAAGGAAGACATCAGGAACAAAAGGCACATTAAAGGAGCCATATGAATTCAAAAAGGGGCCAACACATACAACTGAATTAAAGGAAATAATTTTTACCGCATATTCAGTTACCAAAATAAATAAGTTAGCAATTCATGAAACATGACCTTTCAGCTACAGTGAGGGTTGATTACGAGGACCATGATGACCGTAAAGGTGTTTTCTTTAATTTGCTATATAAGTAACGGCATGCAAATGATGCAAAAAGGACCAAGTTATGACACTTAAAATAAGGGAAGCTACAAATTTAAAAGTTGCAACCCTGGCTGAATATAATTGTTCTTCTTTTATACAGAACCAAAACCAGGTATGTGCCCAATGGTAGATGGGGATGTTGTTGGGACATGTGTGCAAGACTGTCAACATGATGTAGAATGTGCCGGAGATGGTAAATGTTGCTCCAATGGATGTGGACATGTGTGTATGACACCAATATCAGGTAAGAAGTTTTGGGTACATCACTTATTATATTTCGGGGTACATAACTAACATTAATCACTCTCAAAATGGTGGAGTTATCACGGGGCACTATTTGAATTTCGTTTTGTTCGGTGTATTGCAGTTATGTGTCCTGCCGTCCCAGATGATCAAGTAGGCTCATGCGTAGAATTGTGCAGTGGCGATGACGCTTGTCCGGGAGAACAGATGTGTTGTTCCAATGGATGCGGTCGTGCCTGTATGATGCCTGTACCTGGTACGTATACATTATAAGGGTTCACCAAGCTGTAACTGTCTTTAAATACTTCTTCTAAATTACACATCTATAGGCCTATGAACAAAATTAACTATCATATTTGGTCATATCCGTGAATATGTTCGTAAGTTTATTAGTATATTCTTTTTTTTTTTAATCCAGGAATTATTGAGGGAAACGATCTCATAATACTCAATGACAGTTTCCTGCTAGATCGTAGCACTCTTCAAATTGAAGAGCTAAACGGACTACAGACAGCTGAGTGCGTCTACAAGGTTCCTTGCCTCAAATGTGAAATATATTATAGTCATGTTAGTGAAACCCTTAGATTATTTGGCGCACGTCTCATAGAACATGAAACCAAAGTTTTATTTTGGAGCAATGTCAAACAAAGAGCACTGAAATCAAGATAAGCAATAACTAACTAAGAACTTAACCATAAGCAATATTCATTAAGTGAATTTTAGAAGGTGATTTAAATGATTCAAGAGATGAACAAGTACGGATATGATGCGGTAGAGAGTTCTGTTTATTGTGTTTTCCCTTGCCTGAGATCGGTATGGGTCTCAGTTGTTCTTCGGTTTGTATACTATTCTTGTTTTGAGCAATGAGGATAATTTGATAAAAATGACCGTTTTCATGCCTGTTTGTAACTTAGAACCCAGACCGGGTACATGTCCGTCTACAAATGGCGAAATTGGAAGTTGTGTAGAGCAATGTCAACACGATGCTTACTGCAGAGATGGTCAGAAATGTTGTTCTAATGGGTGTGGTCATGTCTGTGTTTACCCTATAACAGGTAAGAACTTCAGTAATGATATGCTTTCCTACGCAATCTTATTCTGAAAATGAAATTAATATAGATGTAATTGTTTGTAGCAGTTTAAAGGTATTGACTGCTTCTAATTCTCTTTTTATGACAGAATGTCCAATCTTGATATGTACTTTGGAATACACGCCTCAGTGTGGAAATGATGGAATTACCTACGGTAATCCTTGTGGTCTGATGGCAGCTCAATGCAACAACACTAACTTAAAACTTGCATATGAAGGACAATGTTTGAGTAAGTTCACACCGCTTTTTTATATCAATAATGTCGTTTTTAAATGATTTGTCATGACTAAAGAAAAAAAAAAAAAAAAAAAAAATGAAACAACTTTAACTTTTGAAAGTAATATAACTTATAACTCTTGCGAGTCAGATTTACAACATCACCACCTCACCCCTCACTCCATATGGTGTATTCATGTACAGATATTCTATTAATGATCTAAATTCGATTGTATTTTAGAAACAGTTCTGAAATCCATAATTACCAGACAAGACATATCAATAATCTTTATTCAACAACAACAGCAAAATACACCGATAACGACTTTCTTAGTGGTGGACCCATCCTTTAGAACTCCTTGAATAAAATACGAAAATCATCCAAAGCATTTAAGTACTGCCGGCAGTCGATACAAACAAAAATGTATTTCCTAAGTGTTGTTAAATTTGATCACCGTCCATTATTTTCATTGTTTGATAATTGTATCGTGGTGTACTTAGAATACAACCTGAATTAATTTTCACTATTGCCCTTTTGTACAAATATATTTGGTATGTTTTTGATGTAATATGCAAAAGAAAGTTGACAATTGATAGTAATTATTTAAGCTAACCATTAAAACTCGGCTATTGTTTTAAACAGCAATGTGCCCTGAAGTTCCCGAAGGTACTGCAGGAACCTGTGTTGAAGAGTGTCTAAGTGATGACAGCTGTTTATTGGAGGGCCACAAATGTTGTTCCAATGGATGTGGTCATAGCTGCGTCGACGCAGTACCAGGTGAGGTTTTCAATTATATCAAACTTGATTCGTTTTATAATACAATACGTATATTTATTTCCAAGTAGTCTTTATCGAGGTCTTGGCAATAGTACTATATTTTTTTTTTTTTTTTAGAGTGAACAATAGCCCAAGAGGAGTGACACAAGTCAAGAACTTATATAGGCACCAAGGCACTATAAAAGACAACCACATGGGCCAATCAGTGGTTCACAGCAGCTTAGGAACAAACAAGAGTGAAGGGGTACAGTTACTTAAGCATCAGACACATGAAATGAGATGCTTATGCACTCTGCTCTTGAAGGATGGTGCGCCGTTGTCAGTGCGCCGTTGTCTAGCCGCGTCTCCGACTAATCATGCTAATCCGACTATTTCAGGTGATGTATTACTTACCATTGAACCAACTCGTGTTTTTCATTTTTGTATCATTAAAATCGTTTTGAATTATCTCCATTTCAGCACCTAGACCCGGTATGTGCCCAAGTGTCCCAGACGGTGTTGTTGGAACTTGTGACGAGCAATGCCAGACTGATATGGACTGCGACGAGACGGGACATAAATGTTGTTCAAATGGATGTGGACATGTCTGCGTTCCAGCAATTCCAGGTAGGAAACTAGATCCAAGAATTTCAAAGACCATGAAGACTCTGTACTATATTTACGTTCATAATCATTACATTTTCGACATGTCATAATGCCAACCTGACACTCTTTGTCCATTTTCTGTCTTCAGTTGTGTGCCCAGAAATACCAGATGGTTCGTTTGGTACTTGTAATGAAGAATGCGTAGATGATTCCACATGTGAAGGTGAAAACAAGTGCTGTTCGAACGGCTGTGGGCATGTGTGTACGGCACCCGTTCCAAGTAAGTTTTTGACAGGAGAATTGGCTGAATTCCATTATAATGTAGTGTCTTTGCTTATTCTTCTGATACCATATAAAATCCCTCAGATAAGAAGATAATATATTGTGCACTTCCGAACATAGTAGACATATTTCATAATACATGTTTCTTTTTCATGATGGATATGCATGTTCACTTGATCATGTTGATTGAAGTACTCAATTTAATTCACAGTGCCAAGACCAGGCACTTGCCCTACCGTTGAAGGGGGAGTCGGGACTTGCATTGAAGAATGCCAGCATGATGTTAATTGTACGGAAACACAGAAATGCTGTTCCAACGGATGTGGACATGTTTGCGTGAATGCTATTCCAGGTAGGAATGTCTTTAAAATATTCTTCAAGGATTTTATATAGCCTAAGACCAATGAAAAAAGACTAATATTATGTCTATTGTAATTCGTCCTAATAAGATTTCAATGTACATTTTGACGGTATCAATATCAATTGAGAAGTTCATTAAGCCCAATTGAGGGTAATAGTCGCACAATGTTCTGGTCAAATGTGCCGTTGACTGTATAAGATATGATAAAAGAAAAAGCACAAAATAAATGTATGTTTTTATATATTTGATTGTTTTCTTGTCACATTTTAGTCATTCCAGAAGGATGTCCACCAATAAGTTCAGACTCCGTCGGTGTTTGCGGAGGAAACATTTGCAGCAGTGACAATGAATGCTGGCTTTATTCACCACAAACTAAATGTTGTCCTAGTGCATGTGGAGGCAACCTCTGTACCGTTCCATATGGTAAGGCTATTTTATGCAAGTCAAAAAACTGCATTGTACAATTCAAACACATTAATGGCAATTTGGGACCCAATTAACAGCATTACTTCAGTCATGATGCTTGGTAGAATGAATATTTAAAACAGTTCTCTCAACAAAATAGTCATGATGCTTGTGTGTCTTTTATGTGTGTGTATTTTTTGTGTAGGCCTACTTGTTAACTATTTTCGATTCTTCATTCTTTTTCAGTTCCAAGACCTGGTATGTGTCCAATAGTTGATGAAGATGTTGTTGGAACATGCGTAACCGAGTGTACTCATGACATGGATTGTTATGGTGAAACAAAATGCTGCTCAAACGGATGCGGACAAGTCTGCGTGCAACCAATTTCAGGTATGAGTAAAAATTTAATTCAAAATGATTATAATTAGTCACATTAAAATACACGGTAATGTTACAAGTTTTTAAATACTTAAAACTAGTACAGCGTTTTCTTTTGGACAATAAATTATTTTACAACAAACGTTGTTATTTGATCCATTATAGTTATATGTCCTGCCGTCCCAGATGGTCAATTCGGCTCTTGTGTAGAACTGTGCTCGGGTGATGACTCTTGTCCAGGACAACAGATGTGCTGCTCTAATGGATGTGGTCATGTCTGCATGATGCCTGTACCAGGTTGGTATATCTCATCTCAAATCTGATTAACTTCATTAATATGCTACAACCAAAAACAAAAACAGATTAAAAGATGGTATCAGTTGTTTAACTTCACTTTCCTATATAATTTGTAGAACCAAAACCAGGTATGTGCCCAATGGTGGATGACGATGTTGTTGGAACATGCGTACAAGAGTGTCAACATGATGTAGAATGTGCCGACGATGGTAAATGTTGTTCCAATGGATGTGGATATGTGTGTATGACACCAGTAGCAGGTATGTCATTTGCGATCATCATTTGGTACTTATTTCGGTACTTTAAAGAATGTTAATCTTTCTGGTGCACTTTTTTGGATAGAAAACGCCAGGGACGAACATTTCTATCGAGTGAATTTATCTATGCTGTGTTTCTTTACATGTACAAGAAGTATGAAAGCCAATTCAGTGATTTCCATCAAAATTCGGGGTTTTGTTTTCACCTCATACCCTCATAATTATTCTTTTGTTTATGTAGCGAAGAATCATCAGTCATTTCCTTAAGTCATGACCTGTATACTTTGACATAATACATTAACCCCTGGTCACGTAAAAAGTTTTTCTTATTGATTGGTGGCATACTGTGTAGACATCTCGATTTTCGAGAGTCGGACTAGAATTCGTGGTTGAAAATGTAGTCTGCTCCGACATGTGAGAACTCTGCATGCTACTAAGCTCATACAAAGACCGAGTATATTTCATCTAACCATATTTAAGACACAAACTTCATGATAGTTTATTCAATATATTAAAGGGGTTTTTTTTAATCTCAAAATTGCCGGCAAAGGCGCTTGACGTTAACTGTATTTATTTAAATAAACTATTAAAATAATTTCTGTGCAAGACTTTTCTAATTCAATGTCAGGCTTTTTAATGTATGTATTGTACTCTATTCATTTCAGTTATACCAGAAGGTTGCCCACCCATCAACCCAGACTTCGTTGGTGTATGTGGTGGAGATTTGTGTTCAAGTGACAATGACTGTAGTCAAAATGCTCCGCAGACCAAGTGTTGCCCAAGTGCTTGTGGAGGCAACCTTTGCACCCAGCCATACGGTATGTTTTATATGTACATGCAACAGTGCAACTTCCTGTCCTGTATAAAGCATACCTTTCGAACGTGATGTTTTATTCTTTTATTTTCGAAACTAATAATTTCTTTGCTTTCCAAGATAAGATTGAAAGCTATCGAGTAATCTTATATGGAGAAAACACAAGGACTCTAGCTACATTTTGTTTTGAAAAGTTCTTCTTTTATTGGTCTTCTTTTATTCCATACTCAAAATAATTTGGTGTTTCTTGAATGATAACAAATTATGAAAGTCTTTAAAAAATCATTACAAATTCAAATCTTTGGGTTTTTTTTTTTTTGTTTGTTTTTTGTTGTTGTTTTTTGGGGGGGAGGGGTTGTTTTGTTTGTTAGTTTGTTTTGTTGTTTTTAACATCCAAACACCAAGAGCTAAATCAGTAATGATTTGGAATCTTAACCTGACTCTGTCTTCGTCAACCCTTTTTTCACAATCCAGTTGCATAATCCATTTTGCACCGAAAGTAAACTAGCCGATTTCTATTCAAAGATGCGCACTCTAAATATGTTGTAATTGAAAAATAATTTAATATTTTGTATGAAAATAAAATTACAGAAAATGAGCATCACTTTTCTCCGCTTTTTATATATCGTTGATGTGTTCTTTTCCCCAGTACCAAGACCGGGTATGTGTCCAATGATGGATGAAGGTATGGTTGGTGCGTGTGTGGAACAATGCAGACATGACATGGACTGCTGGGGAGAAAGGAAATGCTGCTCTAATGGATGCGGACATACTTGCATAGAGCCTGTTCAAGGTTTGTATGAAAACTGTAATTTGTAATTTCTTACAACTAGTCCAATGATTTCCACTTACTTGCAGACTTTTTGGAAACTGACAATTTTGTTTATCAATGCTATTGTTGCAATGACGATCTGTGTACAGCTGGTGATCTCCGCTGCTTAGCAACGGAGTTGCCAGTTGATTTTTCGTCAGTTATCAGATCATCAAAGACGTGACTCAAGTTGTATTGCCCCTCGTCTCACGGTTTTGCCCCGTTATCATCTGACCCAACGCAAAAGAACAAACTGAAATTGGTGGCTACCTTGACTAGATTGAGGAGAGGATAGGGAAGGCAAAGTATAAACAGTTCTACCCGACTGCGGAGAATGTCCCTAGACTTTATTGCTAGCCGAAGATTCACAAACCTTGTACCATTTAACATGAACGGTCCTGATGAATATCTTCAAGAATTGTGTGAAAATTGTTTTCCAAAAGTTGGTTGACCGTTGTCGAGAATATTGACTTCGTGACACCATTGACCAAAACAAATATCATTTCCTTTTGATTCTGTTTTTCAAACAATACTACCTAATGTTCACATTTTGAAACAAAAGTTGTTATTAGTTTCTGTTTTACATGAATTAGAATGTTCGATTTTTGTTAATCCTTTCTCTACTGTTTTTATTGTTCTTCTTACTTATAATTGAAATATTCACAAGACCGTCTTTGTACATTTCGTATTTCGTCTCAACAGTGATGTGCCCAATCATACCAGAGGACCAAGCAGGCGCTTGTATTGAATTTTGTAGTGATGACGATTCTTGTCCAGGAGAACAGATGTGCTGCTCCAATGGGTGTGGTCATGTCTGTATGATGCCTATACCGGGTATGCTATACTATTTTTCTTTTATATACCAAACAAAATATTACTTCGTATTTTTGGGTTTTTTGAAAAGCAAATAAACAAATCTTCAACGTTACGCAATAATTGCTTAACTCCTGTGAAATGAAGTCTCCTTCAAGTACAAAGCATATTTAGACTATAATAACCGTATTTTTCACTATTTCTTTGGATATATATTTTTGGCTGGTTATGATTAGTTGATGACGTGGCAATGTGGAGACGGAGGAAAACAATACCTCATTTTGCATAATAACATACGTAATTTATCATAAAAGGTTTTGACGAAATGACTCGAAGTCCTTAAATGCATTTTTAAAAACTCAAACAACATATTTTGGTTACAGAAGCAAAACAAGGAATGTGTCCAAGAGTAGATGGGGACGTTGTCGGGATATGTGAGGAACAATGTAAATATGATGTCGACTGCAGCGGAAATGGAAAGTGCTGTTCAAATGGATGTGGTCATGTCTGTATGCATCCAATTCCAGGTATGTTGTCACAATTATAGCGATGATAATGGTTGATGTGAGCATAAAGACAGTAGATCCGATTGACCATCTAATGCGACATTTTACCGCATTAAAAATATAGCATTATATAGAAAACTACTAACCAACAAACGGACTACCCATCTTCAAACTACTTGGGATCCGATGACAACCGACCAAAACTCATAGACGTGATTATTCTTGTGAAATCATTTGTGCAAAATGTACGTGCCTTTACAATTTTCTCGTTGAACTTTAAATTGCAGTGATGTGTCCTGCTGTACCAGATGGCCAAGTAGGCGTATGTGTTGAGTCTTGTGATGGTGATGAGTCCTGTCCAGGGCAACACATGTGCTGCTCTAACGGGTGTGGTCATGCCTGTATGATGCCCGTACCAGGTACGATTTCTTTCTAAAGTAGGTACGAGTAAAGCATGTAAAACTAGACATGGACAGAAATATATAGGCAACATATTCGAATCGATTGATAATGTGGCTTTTGCTTCATTAAAACCCTATTATCTTTCATTATAGAATCACGACCAGGAACTTGCCCTGCTGCTAGTGGTGGATTTGGTATTTGTGTTGAGGAATGCGAACATGACATTGATTGCGAAGGAACCCAGAAGTGTTGTTCGAATGGATGTGGACACACTTGTGTGGACGCTATACCAGGTAGTTGAGGGAATGTTGCAAATATAATTGGCTTTATAATTGTACTTGCTTGCCTCCTCGGCCTCATCTTTGTTTCAAATGGACATTTTAAAATTCGAAGCACAAATCATTTAAAGGACATGGACGCATAAATGAAACAAAGATGTCCTATGTCGAAATAATACCACATCCACTTTTGTAAACGGCATTAATATTTCAGATTATAACAATAGACTTCCAGACATTTAAAATGCAACAAATTTAACGTTAAAATTGGTAAATTTTAGTAATTACAGACGGCTGTCTGGATGTCAGTTTCTTCTTACATTGTATTCTTTATCTTAATTTAGTCATTCCAGAAGGCTGCCCACCAATCAATCCAGACTCGGTTGGAGTATGTGGAGGACATTTCTGTTCCGATGATACCGGATGTAGTCAACACGCTCCTCAAACCAAGTGTTGTCCGAGTGCTTGTGGCGGCAACTTGTGCACAATGCCATATGGTAAATAAAACTTTTTTAGCTTATAGACGGATTCGTTTGCATTTCTAGATTACGCATTATGGATAATGTCAAAGATACTAATGTATTTATTTTTACCTCTCCAAATTTGGGTATCGATTCAATGTTGAATTTAATGTTGTTATTTGATTCAGTACCAAGACCTGGTATGTGTCCAAGAGTGGATGGAGATGCAGTAGGAACATGCGTAGACGAGTGTACTCATGACATGGATTGTAATGGTGAAACTAAATGTTGCTCTAACGGATGCGGACATGTTTGTATACAACCAATTCCAGGTACGGTGTCTTAAAACAGCCCACTTGTTTACTAGAGTGGTTGATATATAATTATTAGATATTTAGACGCATCAATTTGGTGCATCTATCCATCCCAAATATTGTATCTTCCATCGAACAAGCGTTTTATAAGCCCCACCTTTGGTCTTTTTCAAAAGTTTTCTTCAATTTGTATCGTTATGCGAAATTTCACAAAAATTGTGCTGTGGCCCCTGAGATAATATTTTGCCAATATTTAGCAAATACACGTTATTTACGCAAAAAAAAATCCCAACGTAATCATGACTGCGTCCCTATGCGTCACTTTTATGAATTTATAATAAATATAACATATGTTCTGGATAAATTTTGTTTATCGTCATTTCAATTACGTTTTGTTATTGCACTTTTTGAGTAAAACAAGTTACATACCCTAGTCCTATGTAAATTCATTAATCCACACAAGTGATTAGGAAACAAAATGTTTTCATATGCAGTACTTTAGCATTAGCAACTACAATTCTCATCTTGTTCATTGAATTGCAGTGGTGTGTCCAGTTATCCCTGATGGACAATTTGGCACTTGTGTTGAATCCTGTAGTGGTGACGACTCTTGTCCAGGACAGCAGATGTGTTGTTCCAATGGATGCGGTCATGTCTGCATGATGCCTGTTCCAGGTACGAACGTTTAACATTGATTACATGATTACGACTGGCTTCTTTCAGTCCTGCTTGGTATTCCTGGTGTGTTCTACTTGTTTGTATATTCTTGTGTATTTTTGCTAATGTATATTAGCAAAAATACACAGGAATATACAAACAAGCAGAATTATTTTGTATTTTGCATTCCTGAATAAAGGTTGATATAACCAATACATCTGCAAGATGGTGGTAATAAAAACACATTGTGCATTTACCATTTGCAATGCTTGCTTTCAGAGCCAAGACCCGGAACATGTCCAGCTGCTAGTGGTGGATTTGGTATTTGTGTTGAGGAATGCGAATACGATATGGATTGTGACGGAACCCAGAAATGTTGCTCCAATGGATGCGGGCATACTTGCGTTGATGCCAAACCAGGTAAAAAAATCGTTATAAAAGTAGTATCGGTATCGGCATATCCTGATCACACTTTTTATGACCAGCCCATATTGTAGTTTTAAAATCATTCCATATTTTGTTACAATCTTGAGAGTTTATCAATTTCTTCTTACATTGTGTTCTTTATCCTAATTTAGTCATTCCAGAAGGTTGCCCACCAATCAATCCAGACTCGGTTGGAGTATGTGGAGGACATTTCTGTTCCGATGATACCGGATGCAGTCAACACGCTCCTCAAACCAAGTGTTGTCCGAGTGCTTGTGGCGGCAACTTGTGCACAATGCCATATGGTAAATAAAACTTTTTTTAGCTTATAGGCGGATTCATTTGCATTTTCAGATCACGCATTATGGAATATATAATCAAAGATACTAATGCATTGATTTTGACCTCTTCAAATTTGGGTATTGATTTAAATAATGCAAACGACAGCAGCAAAGTGTTTATTCTTGATATTCATACATATCTTTTTATAAGTATTTTCAAAACATATTTCAAATAGTAATAGGAAAACCGAAAAGATACCGTGTTTGATAGTAATTTGCAACTTGATTACAATCTCATGATTCAATGTTGAATTTAATGTTGTCATTTGATTCAGTACCAACTCCTGGTATGTGTCCAAGAGTGGATGGAGATGCAGTAGGAACGTGTGTAGACGAGTGTACTCATGACATGGATTGTAATGGTGAAACTAAATGTTGTTCTAATGGATGCGGACATGTTTGTATACAACCAATTCCAGGTACGGTGTCTTAAAACAGCCCACTTGTTTACTAGAGTGGTTGATATAATATTTAGACGCATCAATTTGGTGCATCTATCCCAAATATTGTATCTTCCATCGAACAAGCGTTTTATAAGCCCCACCTTTGGTCTTTTTTCAAAAGTTTTCTTCAATTTGTATCGTTATGCGAAATTTGACAAAAATTGTGCTGTGGCCCTTGAGATAATATTTTGCCAATATTTACCAAATACACGTCATTTACGCAAAAACAAATCCCAACGTAATCCTGACTGCGTCCCTATGCGTCACTCTTATGAATTTATAATAAATATAACACATGTTCTGGATAAATTTTGTTTATCGTCATTTCAATTACGTTTTGTTATTGCACTTTTTGAGTAAAACAAGTTACATACCCTAGTCCTATGTAAATTCATTAATCCACACAAGTGATTAGGAAACAAAATGTTTTCATATGCAGTACTTTTTGCATTAGCAACTACAATTCTCATCTTGTTCATTGAATTGCAGTGATGTGTCCAGTTATCCCTGATGGACAATTTGGCACTTGTGTTGAATCCTGTAGTGGTGACGACTCTTGTCCAGGACAGCAGATGTGTTGTTCCAATGGATGCGGTCATGTCTGCATGATGCCTGTTCCAGGTACGAACGTTTTACATTGATTACATGATTACGACTGGGTTCTTTCAGTCCTGCTTGGTATTCCTGGTGTGTTCTGCTTGTTTGTATATTCTTGTGTATTTTTGCTAATGTATATTAGCAAAAATACACAAGAATATACAAACAAGCAGAATTATTTTGTATTTTGCATTCCTGAATAAAGGTTGATATAACCAATACATCTGCAAGATGGTGGTAATAAAAACACATTGTGCATTTACCATTTGCAATGCTTGCTTTCAGAGCCAAGACCCGGAACATGTCCAGCTGCTAGTGGTGGATTTGGTATTTGTGTTGAGGAATGCGAATACGATATAGATTGTGACGGAACCCAGAAATGTTGCTCCAATGGATGCGGGCATACTTGCGTTGATGCCAAACCAGGTAAAAAAATCGTTATAAAAGTAGTATCGGTATCGGCATATCCTGATCACACTTTTATGACCAGCCCATATTGTAGTTTTAAAATCATTCCATATTTTGTTACAATCTTGAGAGTTTATCAATTTCTTCTTACATTGTGTTCTTTATCCTAATTTAGTCATTCCAGAAGGTTGCCCACCAATCAATCCAGACTCGGTTGGAGTATGTGGAGGACATTTCTGTTCCGATGATACCGGATGCAGTCAACACGCTCCTCAAACCAAGTGTTGTCCGAGTGCTTGTGGCGGCAACTTGTGCACAATGCCATATGGTAAATAAAACTTTTTTTTTTAGCTTATAGGCGGATTCATTTGCATTTTCAGATCACGCATTATGGAATATATAATCAAAGATACTAATGCATTGATTTTGACCTCTTCAAATTTGGGTATTGATTTAAATAATGCAAACGACAGCAGCAAAGTGTTTATTCTTGATATTCATACATTTCGTTTTATAAGTATTTTCAAAACATATTTCAAATAGTAATAGGAAAACCGAAAAGATACCGTGTTTGATAGTAATTTGCAACTTGATTACAATCTCATGATTCAATGTTGAATTTAATGTTGTCATTTGATTCAGTACCAACTCCTGGTATGTGTCCAAGAGTGGATGGAGATGCAGTAGGAACGTGTGTAGACGAGTGTACTCATGACATGGATTGTAATGGTGAAACTAAATGTTGCTCTAACGGATGCGGACATGTTTGTATACAACCAATTCCAGGTACGGTGTCTTAAAACAGCCCATTTGTTTACTAGAGTGGTTGATATAATTATTCAATCTTAGATATTTAGACGCATCAATTTGGTGCATCTATCCCAAATATTGTATCTTCCATCGAACAAGCGTTTTATAAGCCCCACCTTTGGTCTTTTTTCAAAAGTTTTCTTCAATTTGTATCGTTATGCGAAATTTGACAAAAATTGTGTTGTGGCCCTTGAGATAATATTTTGCCAATATTTACCAAATACACGTCATTTACGCAAAAAAAATCCCAACGTAATCATGACTGCGTCCCTATGCGTCACTTTTATGAATTTATAATAAATATAACACATGTTCTGGATAAATTTTGTTTATCGTCATTTCAATTACGTTTTGTTATTGCACTTTTTGAGTAAAACAAAACATACCCTAGTCCTATGTAAATTCATTAATCCACACAAGTGATTAGGAAACAAAATGTTTTCATATGCAGTACTTTTAGCATTAGCAACTACAATTCTCATCTTGTTCATTGAATTGCAGTGGTGTGTCCAGTTATCCCTGATGGACAATTTGGCACTTGTGTTGAATCCTGTAGTGGTGACGACTCTTGTCCAGGACAGCAGATGTGTTGTTCCAATGGATGCGGTCATGTCTGCATGATGCCTGTTCCAGGTACGAACGTTTAACATTGATTACATGATTACGACTGGCTTCTTTCAGTCCTGCTTGGTATTCCTGGTGTGTTCTGCTTGTTTGTATATTCTTGTGTATTTTTGCTAATGTATATTAGCAAAAAATACACAAGAATATACAAACAAGCAGAATTATTTTGTATATTTTTATTTTGCATTCCTGAATAAAGGTTGATATAACCAATACATCTGCAAGATGGTGGTAATAAAAACACATTGTGCATTTACCATTTGCAATGCTTGCTTTCAGAGCCAAGACCCGGAACATGTCCAGCTGCTAGTGGTGGATTTGGTATTTGTGTTGAGGAATGCGAATACGATATGGATTGCGACGGAACCCAGAAATGTTGCTCCAATGGATGCGGGCATACTTGCGTTGATGCCAAACCAGGTAAAAAAATTGTTATAAAAATAGTATCGGTATCGGCATATCCTGATCACACTTTTTATGACCAGCCCATATTGTAGTTTTAAAATCATTCCATATTTTGTTACAATCTTGAGAGTTTATCAATTTCTTCTTACATTGTGTTCTTTATCCTAATTTAGTCATTCCAGAAGGTTGCCCACCAATCAATCCAGACTCGGTTGGAGTATGTGGAGGACATTTCTGTTCCGATGATACCGGATGCAGTCAACACGCTCCTCAAACCAAGTGTTGTCCGAGTGCTTGTGGCGGCAACTTGTGCACAATGCCATATGGTAAATAAAACTTTTTTTAGCTTATAGGCGGATTCATTTGCATTTTCAGATCACGCATTATGGAATATATAATCAAAGATACTAATGCATTGATTTTGACCTCTTCAAATTTGGGTATTGATTTAAATAATGCAAACGACAGCAGCAAAGTGTTTATTCTTGATATTCATACATTTCTTTTTATAAGTAGGCCTATTTTCAAAACATATTTCAAATAGTAATAGGAAAACCGAAAAGATACCGTGTTTGATAGTAATTTGCAACTTGATTACAATCTCATGATTCAATGTTGAATTTAATGTTGTCATTTGATTCAGTACCAACTCCTGGTATGTGTCCAAGAGTGGATGGAGATGCAGTAGGAACGTGTGTAGACGAGTGTACTCATGACATGGATTGTAATGGTGAAACTAAATGTTGCTCTAACGGATGCGGACATGTTTGTATACAACCAATTCCAGGTACGGTGTCTTAAAACAGCCCACTTGTTTACTAGAGTGGTTGATATAATTATTCAATCTTAGATATTTAGACGCATCAATTTGGTGCATCTATCCCAAATATTGTATCTTCCATCGAACAAGCGTTTTATAAGCCCCACCTTTGGTCTTTTTTTTTTTTTTTTCTTCAATTTGTATCGTTATGCGAAATTTGACAAAAATTGTGTTGTGGCCCTTGAGATAATATTTTGCCAATATTTACCAAATACACGTCATTTACGCAAAAACAAATCCCAACGTAATCCTGACTGCGTCCCTATGCGTCACTCTTATGAATTTATAATAAATATAACACATGTTCTGGATAAATTTTGTTTATCGTCATTTCAATTCCGTTTTGTTATTGCACTTTTTGAGTAAAACAAGTTACATACCCTAGTCCTATGTAAATTCATTAATCCACACAAGTGATTAGGAAACAAAATGTTTTCATATGCAGTACTTTTGCATTAGCAACTACAATTCTCATCTTGTTCATTGAATTGCAGTGATGTGTCCAGTTATCCCTGATGGACAATTTGGCACTTGTGTTGAATCCTGTAGTGGTGACGACTCTTGTCCAGGACAGCAGATGTGTTGTTCCAATGGATGCGGTCATGTCTGCATGATGCCTGTTCCAGGTACGAACGTTTTACATTGATTACATGATTACGACTGGCTTCTTTCAGTCCTGCTTGGTATTCCTGGTGTGTTCTGCTTGTTTGTATATTCTTGTGTATTTTTGCTTATGTATATTAGCAAAAATACACAAGAATATACAAACAAGCAGAATTATTTTGTATATTTTTTATTTTGCATTCCTGAATAAAGGTTGATATAACCAATACATCTGCAAGATGGTGGTAATAAAAACACATTGTGCATTTACCATTTGCAATGCTTGCTTTCAGAGCCAAGACCTGGAACATGTCCAGCCGCTAGCGGTGGATTTGGTATTTGTGTTGAGGAATGCGAACACGATATGGATTGTGACGGAACCCAGAAATGTTGCTCTAATGGATGCGGGCATACTTGCGTTGATGCCAAACCAGGTAAAAACATGGTTATAAAAGTAGTATCTGTATCGGCATTTCCTGATCACACTTTTCATGACTAGCCCATATATTAGTTTTAAAGTCATTCCATATTTTGTTACAATCTGAAGAGTTCTATATCAGTTTGTTCTGACATTGTGTTCTTTATCCTATTTTAGTCATTCCAGAAGGCTGTCCACCAATCAATCCAGACTCGTTTGGAGTATGTGGAGGACATTTCTGTTCCGATGATACCGGATGCAGTCAACACGCTCCTCAAACCAAGTGTTGTCCGAGTGCTTGTGGTGGCAACTTGTGCACAATGCCATATGGTAAATAAAACTTTTTTAGCTTATAGACGGATTCATTTGCATTTTCAGATTACGCATTATTATGGTATATATAATCTAAGATACTAATGCTTTGATTTTGACCTCTCCAAATTTTGGTATCGATTTATATAATGCAAACGACAGCAGCAAAGTGTTTATTCT
Organism: Amphiura filiformis; assembly: GCF_039555335.1. Lineage (NCBI taxonomy): Eukaryota > Metazoa > Echinodermata > Ophiuroidea > Amphilepidida > Amphiuridae > Amphiura > Amphiura filiformis. The sequence continues at coordinate 12,036,855 of NC_092632.1, forward strand.
TGATATTCTTACATCTCTTTTTATTGGTATTTCCAAACATATTTCAAAGAGTAAAAGGAAAGCTGAAAAGATACCGTGTTTGATAGTAATTTGCAACTTGATTACAATCTGATGATTCAATGTTGAATTTAATGTTGTCATTTGATTCAGTACCAAGACCTGGTATGTGTCCAAGAGTGGATGGAGATGCAGTAGGAACGTGCGTAGACGAGTGTACTCATGACATGGATTGTAATGGTGAAACTAAATGTTGCTCCAATGGATGCGGTCATGTTTGTGTACAACCAATTCCAGGTATAGTGTTTTGAAACAGCCCACTTGTTTACAATAGTGTTTGATATAATTCATCGATCTTAGTTATTTAGATATTGATCTTAGAGCCTAACTGCAAATTCATTTGCAGATGCAAGCGTATTATTGTTCCTTCTTTTGGTGCATCCATCCCTTCCCAAAACGGTACCAACCCAACAACCGTTTTAGAAGCCCCACTTTTTTCTTCTTTTTTTTTAGTTTCCTTTAAATGGTATACGTGAATTCTGGCCAAAATTGTGTTGTGGCTCCAGAGATGAATAAAGGTTTACCAATCATGCCAATATTTACTCAATATACTTAGGTCAATTACGCAAAAACTGAAGATAATCGAGGCTGCGCCCCAATGTATATGACACTCATATAAATTGTCATATGCTCTTAAATCCATTGATCGTCATTTTCATTACTTTTTGTTATTTCTTTGAAGTGTATTTTACTTCATCCGTATCCACTTTTTGTAAATCACTTTACATACCCTATCAATATCCATTAACCACACACCTGATTAGCAAAGAAGAGTTTTCTTATGCAGTACTTTAGCATTAGCAGCTATAATTATTATAATCTTGTTCAATGAATTGCAGTAATGTGTCCAGTTATCCCTGAAGGACTAGTAGGCATTTGTGCTGAATCCTGCAGCGGTGACGACTCTTGTCCGGGACAGCAGATGTGTTGTTCCAATGGATGCGGTCATGACTGCATGATGCCTGTTCCAGGTACGAAAGTTTTATATTACATGATATCGATTGCCTATAATATACATATGCAAGAATATGCTAAGAAAACACATTTGTGTAATCAATTGCAATTCACTTATGCAATGCTTTCCTTCAGAGCCAAGACCGGGAACATGTCCAGCTGCTAGTGGTGGATTTGGTATTTGTGTGGAGGAATGCAAACACGATGTGGATTGTGAAAGAACCCAGAAATGTTGCTCCAATGGATGTGGGCATACTTGTGTTGATGCATTGCCAGGTAAAATTTATTTTCGTTAAAAATGGTATCAGTATCAGTATGAAAATTGTCTGATCACACTTTTCATAACTAGACCTTGTCTTAGTTTTAAAGTCAATCCCGATTTTTGTTAAAATCGTGAAAGTTCTTATCAGTTTGTTCTTATATTGTGTTCTTTATCCTAATTTAGTCATACCAGAAGGCTGTCCACCAATCAATCCAGACTCGTTTGGAGCATGTGGAGGACATTTCTGTTCCGATGATACCGGATGCAGTCAACACGCTCCTCAAACCAAGTGTTGTCCAAGCGCTTGTGGCGGTAACTTGTGCACAATGCCATATGGTAATTAAAACATTTATTTTCATTTGTATTTTCAGATCACAAATAATAATTTTTCTTCGAGAATTCTCTTGAATTCTGTCAAGTTACCAGTTTGTACTTCAATGGTAGAGTTCTTTTTTAAACAAAATGTATTTTCAAACTTGATTTTCCATTACGCATATTACAGTACCAAGACCTGGTATGTGTCCAATGATGGATGAAGATATGGTCGGTGCTTGTGTAGAACAATGTAGACATGACACAGACTGTTGGGGAGGAACGAAATGCTGTTCAAATGGATGTGGACATCTCTGTTTAGAGCCTATTCAAGGTAACTTGAGTCAGTTTATACAATCTATTAAGGTAACATATCCCACAGTGATGGTAGATTTCAAAAATCAAGATAACCATTATGAAACAAAAGCCGGTGGAAGATGCACTTTTTAATTTCCGTAATCCTTTACCATGTTTACCGGAGCAAAACTCATTGATTTGTACATTTCATGGCTCATGCATGTCATGAGTGCACCTGAGGGGGGGAGATATCCAGTTTTGGGGTGCCTTTTCAGTGATTTTGGTTTATCGATGGTTATGTTTTCAAATCAAAATTGTCCTCAGAAGTGCCAAATTATAGGGTAAATTTGTGTGCTTTGGGGTCTGGTTTTGTGATAAAGTAGTACATCACCGTACCAAATTTTTTGAAGACACCCCCCCTGCACACAGTTAGGGCCTACATGACACGAACCGAATTCAATTAAAAGTGTGGTGCGGATAATTGGGCTTGCTAAGGTAAACGACAGAAATTTTTGAATTTGCCTTCTCCAATATCTTAAAACATGCACCCTTGAGGAAGTTCTGGTCACATTGTTATTCGAAATCGACCTTGACTTTGGCTATGGGGTCATGTTCAAAAACTGCTACCCTATTTATTGTCAAACACAACCTACGTATTAATGATATCTTCATGTTTCTCGCATTCTGACGGAGCTGAAATATAAACCATCTCCTTGTTGTATGACTAGGTGACCTTTTGTATGTTTAGTTCAACTAGTAACGAATTGAGTTTGGGTATGCAAACGACTTTAGCAACTGCTTGGTGTGATGATACGACAATTGATCATTCATTTCTCTATTAAACCACGATTAATATCTTCATAAATCCCGAAGACATCTTTGTGAGAATCCGTATAAACAAATCATACCTTTACATTATGAAAGTGTGATTCAATGTCATTGTAATCTCAGCGCCTTTTCGTGGTATACTAGTTTGATATTGTAGCACATCACAAATGTTTTTTATGCACTGCAGTAACGTGTCCAGTCATTCCAGAGGATCAAGCAGGTGCTTGCATCGAGTTCTGTAGCAGTGATGATTCTTGCCCAGGACAACAGATGTGCTGCTCCAATGGATGTGGTCATGTTTGTATGATGCCTGTACCTGGTAAGTGCTATACCGATATCTTTCTGTAAGTTGATTCGTTCAAAAACGAGTTTGAGTTTGGAGTACTAAACCAGATATACCTTGCTAACAACACTGTAATTTGATGTTTTATTGCCCTCGCAGAATCCAAAGAAGGCATGTGCCCAAGAGTAGATGGCGATGTTGTTGGAGCATGCGTAGAAGATTGTGTACACGATGTAGACTGTATGGGAAGAGGAAAATGTTGTTCAAATGGATGTGGGCATGTTTGCATGCGTCCTATGGCAGGTATGTGTTAATAACTTTAGTCAACTCCTTTTCATATTGGCGTATAAATGATTACGCCTACTTTTGGTGTTTTCGTATTTAATGACATATTTTACATACCTTTGTTATATTTTTACGAATAAGAAAAATGTCGAAAGCTGTACCAGGTGTCCTTTTACAATCGTTTTGCCTTTTTCTTGCTATTAATATTTGTTACAAATTAAAGTCATTTGGACGACTTCCCATGTTATTTGTGTTTTTAGAGCAAAAGCCGGGTATGTGTCCACGGGTTGATGGAGATGTCGTTGGAACATGCGCAGAAGAATGTGAAGACGATGCAGATTGTAGAGGAGATGGCAAATGTTGTTCCAATGGGTGCGGACACGTGTGCATGCGTCCAATCTCAGGTATGTCGTGGAGACTTTTACACTTTTATTTTGATATTAACTAAAAGCCGCTTCAGGTTCATAATCAGGAGTGCACCAAGCTAATCCGTTACTAAAACGACTTTACCGAAGCGCGTGAAAATTGTTTAAAAGGAGGACAATTGTCGTCAATTTTGTCCCAGTATTTAGAACCAGGTGGCAACTAGCCCTGCGGTCGGAACGCTACAGTTCATAATACATTGTTTTAGTGTAGACCTAGCACACCACTTATCTGATTGAAACGTTGTTTTCACACCATGCTTTATCTTTATCCTAGTGATGTGTCCTGCTATACCAGAAGACCAATTAGGGACCTGCGTTGAGTCATGTTACGGTGATAACACTTGCCCAGGACGCCAAATGTGTTGTTCAAATGGTTGTGGACGTTCCTGTATGATACCAGTACCAGGTATTATTATTGCATTCAATACCGTCTTTCAAATACATCGTTGGTTTTCAATCACCCGAATCACAACCCACTGGCAAATGTATTTAGGTATAAAGTACAGACGAATAGTATTGAATCAGCGGATCTATAGACCACTTGCCATCTGACGTCATTGCCCGGCAGTATGCGCGCGCATTATGACAATTTCAATTGTTCTTTGCCCTGCAGTGTGCGTACGCATCGTAGTCTGCTAAAGGCACGTGCATTTTAAATCGCCCGCCACATTTCATATAGTACAGGAAAGCCATTGAACAGTGTAGCGGCTCGTTCGAGCATATCGATAGACGAGTCCCTCGCCTTTGTTGATAAACAGTGATGTCAAGTGGTCTATAGTAACTTTAGGTGGTATCAAAGACTGAAAGCCCAACATGCATATTGAAGGTGAAAGATCAAAGAATTAAGCAAGTTTCCTCCTTCAACTACCTTGGCAGTCTAATCACAGAAGATGCCAGATGTATTAAGGAGATTAAGAGGAGGATTGCACTGGCTAAGTCTGCGTTCTCAAAGTTAGACAAGATCTTAAAAAACAGTGCCCTCAGTATAGAGACCAGAATTCGGGTACTCAACTGCTATGTCGTCCCTGTATTAATGTATGGAAGTGAAGCATGGTCAATAACAACATACATTAAAAGAAGATTGGAGAGCTGTGAGATGTGGTTCCTTAGAAGAATGATGAAGATCCCGTGGACTGATAAAGTGTCTAATGACGATGTCCTAAGAAGAGCAAATGTGAACAGGAAGCTGTTACGTGAAATCAGAGTTAAGCAGCTCAAATTCCTTGGTCATATCCTCAGAAAGGATGGTTTCGAGAATCTAGTATTGACAGGAAGAATAGAAGGAACAAGGAGCAGAGGCAGGAAGAGAGTGATGTGGTTATCAAATCTGAAAGACTGGCTAAAAGAAAGGGGAGCTGAACATAAAGCGACAGAGCTTCTGGAGATGGCTTATAACAGAGAATTGTGGCATGACATGACATGATCGCCAACATCTTAGGATATGGCACCTAGAGAGAGAGAGAGAGAGAGAACTTTAGGAAATATAGAGAATTGTGATATTTCGCATGAAAATACACAACGATCATTAAACAGAATTGCAGTTTGTAAAACTACTTGTTTGTATTTTATGCAACAGTCATCTTTCGCGCCAAGCAGTGGCAAAAACATACTTTCCGAAAGGCAAACCGCATACCATTTTTGGCAAATTCTTCTGACGTTAATCTGTGTTCTAATGTGAATCCATTTCGGTTCGTGTATGAAATATTTCATTGATTATTTTTATGTCCAGAATTCTTATTTCTTTTTTGGTCCACCCATTTATTATCTTCTATTTAGAACCAAGAGCAGGTACCTGTCCTGCTGCTAGTGATGGATTAGGTATTTGTGTTGAAGATTGTGAACACGATATCCATTGTGACGGAACACAGAAATGCTGCTCTAATGGATGCGGGCATACTTGCGTGGATGCAGTCATAGAAGGTAATCTTGAACGGTTGCAGGACTATCGGCTAATGCAAAAATTTAGATTCTCTTTCAATTTAAATATGTTAAAGCTCTTACCTTGTAGATTATAAAACTGAAAATTTTGTTTCAATCGGACATTCGGTTCTCAAGATATGGCCTGTCAAAATGGCGCGAAACCAACAAATTGGCAACAACTTTCCTTTTAATTTCTATATTTTTGACAAGTCCAGTTGCTAGGTAATGTTCTAATTATATATGCATGAATTATGCAAAGTAAAGTTTTCAGAAACAATTAAAAGAGCTATGGTACTGAGGCTTGGTACGTGGGTAGTACACACAAGGTGCTACAAAATTACGGTTGCGTTTGGCAAATTTCAATTTGCATAATTAATTAGGGCCACTAATTAGAAAAGTTGATTAGGGCCCTAATTAATTATGCAAATGGAAATTTGCCAAACGCGACCGTAGGTTTGTTGCATTTCATGTGTACTACCCATGTACCAAGTTTCAGTGCCATACCTCTTCTAATTGTATCTGAAAACTTTACTTTGCATAATTTATGCATATATAATTAGAAAATTACCTGGAAACACTGCATGCCGAAAATAAAGAAACTAAAAAGAAAGTTGTTGCCAATTTGTTGGTTTCGCGCCATTTTTACAGGCCATATCTCGAGAACTGAATGTCCGATTAAAATAAAATTTTCAGTTTTGTAATCAAGAGAGCATGGACTTTCACATATTTAAATTAGAAAAAAATCTATATCCGATAGTGCCACCTTAAGCAGAGTTAAACAAGACCACTTGACATGTGCCGTCATTGCCCATCGTAGTTTGCACAGGGCACATGCATTTTAAATCAACCACCACATTTCATATAGTACAAGAAAGCCAAAACAGTGTAGCGGTTCGTTCAAGCATATCAATAGACCAATCCCTCGCCTTTGTTGATAAACAATGATGTCAAGCGGTCTAACATTGGTACAAAAATACAGGTTACTCAAATATATGTGCATTTTGTTCTCGTTTGAAATCAATTTAAAACAATGGTGTCGGAAAAAGTTAAATACTTTCATGTAACTTTCTTTTTGTAGTGAAACCGGGAAGTTGTCCAGCATTACTTGGGGATTCGGTTGGATTGTGTGTTGATTACTGCAAGCACGACACGGATTGTCATGGTGACCGCAAGTGCTGTTCTAATGGATGTGGAAATGTCTGTAGCAATCCTGTACCCACAGGTAATATTTTAAACATGTCGTTGCGATTATTGAACTCTTTTAAGCTTTCAATATCACTCAGTTTTTTTGTAGCTTAAAAATCGTATTATTTTACTAAATATTGTGGCAAGCAAAATTTTCATAAATCATAATACCTCCGTAGACTTGATTGACAGTGTGTGTTAGGGACAAAGTCCCCGGTCAGAATTGTTCAGTATTAAGTGGGCCATTATATTAATACCCATTACGATATGTTGCATTCAATAATATAAGCCTACTTTACTTTTATTATTTACCATTTACTATATTTTGATGTAATAAACTTAAGTATAATTGCAAATTCAACGTTCATCATGATTAACATATTTTTATTTATCAAAATCGACTAGGCATAGTCTACCCATTGCACGGTTCCATATGCAAGGTGAGTCTCGACTTGCAATATACATGAAAAGAAGAATTACGTAACTTTACACAATGTTATGTGACCAGCAATTTCTATTCATGTATGAAGCCAGATCGAGGCTCCCCTCGCATATGGCGGATCTATGCAATGGGAGAATTGTTTTACCATTTCATCCATGTAGTCGTCTTCAGTTTATTTATACGCAGACAACTGTTCATGTTAACATCACAGATTTTCTTTAATCAAGACATCATATGCTTCTGAGACATAGCTACAATCATTCTAATCTAGCTTCGATGATCCGCTCCTGATTGGTGTTTGTCCAGGATCTATTTGCTGCTTCACATTCTTGAATATAATTCCAATCGTCTATTTCTAACCATCTCTAGCCGATATAGCTGTTTCTTCCGCAATAAGATTGATGCTCCATAACATAACTACCCCACCTCACCTCTCTGTCTGTTTTGAGTAGACATTTTCAACTTCTATAATTTGCTATTCAAACATACTTACCTATATGTTCCATCTTCATGACTCTTTCAATCTTCTATTCTTACCCATTTCTGTCGTCTTGATAATGAATAACGTTCTTGTCTCAATGCTGTACCTATGGTGCCATGAATATTCACCAGTCTTCGCATATCCATGTTTCTTGACTGAACAAGATAACACAATGCCTTCCAAATGCCATATTTACACAATCCGTTAGCTTTAATCGCTTTATCCTTGTTTTTGAGTAATTTCATTTTCAAACATGCTTGCTTCTATGGTGAGATATGCTGACCGTACCACGCTCCATCCACAAGCGTATTCAAATTGCCTATTTCTAACCCATCCATAGCTGCATTTTATTCAATGGTTTCTGACTTAATGTCACAACATGTTGAACATCTATGCATTTGCCCAATAGAAAAACCAGGATCATGTCCCTACATCCCTGGTGATCTCTTTGGCGCCTGTGCAGAGTTATGCGACAATGACGACAGTTGTCCGGGAACTCAGAAGTGCTGTTCTATCGGATGTGGTCATGCTTGTATGGACTCCATTTATGGTATGAATCTTGGCCCTTTAGGACGTTTTTCTTTCAATTGAAACAGAAAATCTGTGACAAAACTAAAAAAGGTTATGGATAAGCATAAATATCTCTTGGCGTCCTAGTGTTATCAAAGTGCGCAAGGGAAACTATTTCTTTTGAGATTGCCTCTGATTGAAAACGAAGAAGACACATATTCATAGTCTTCATATTATGTTTTGAGTTTGATGCGTTTATTCATTGATATACGCTTATTATCAGTTTTACTTCCAAAGTAGGGGTCACAACCAACTGGGTTGAAAATTAATTTGTTACATAATTGATAATTTTGCGTTACTATTTTCCTTTACTAGAACCCCCATGTCTTGGTGATATACCTCATGCACTGTGTGCGGTGAATCCGTGTGAATATGCCAAATGTCTGAGATACCCAGAAGCCAAATGTCGTGTGGATAGGTGTGGTAGCTGTAGAGCAGAATTCTCGGATGCTGATGGAAATATATTGGACTGTCGAGGTAAGCATGAAACCTGTTTAAATGCTCTCATTTTGTATCTATATAAATTATGATGTGTTCTAAGTTGTTTTTTAGTTCGAAACAATAGCGTGAGGTATAGGTTGTTTGACAAAAATAATATGATCACTTTGTTTCCAGATGAGCAGAGGCTGTGTAGATACCGAAGTATGGAGTACGAAGTCGGCCAATCCATCGATGCAGAAGACGGTTGCAATGTTTGGTAACTATACATCCGATTGTGAAAAATATGTTAACGAAACGATTTCAGGCCATTGGACACATATATATCGTGTTTGAGGATTTTCAGCCCTGTGTACCGTCGAAAAAGTATAATAACTATCCAACGTTAGTCTACATTAGGTCAGACTTCATCAGTACCAAACATTTCGAAGTTATGCAGGTAGACTGTCGGGGTAGACTGCCCCTTTCATACAAAGTACCATAGTGAATTGCCCCTTGCAAGATGAGATGATGTACAAATAGATAACCCCTTTACTTAGAGTCATTTTAATTAGATTTGACAAATATATCCAGCTATATATTTAAGACATCTAGATTATTTTTATTCTTACAAATGAGATAATTCAATGTTTCAATTATATTTCAGCATTTGTGAAGACGGTTGGAGTTGCACAGACAAAAAATGCGGTAGGTAATCATAACTTTTCTTTAAAAAGGCCAAATAAGTAATTTTGTTGATTTAAATGGTGATTAGTTGTGTTTAGATAAAGGATTTCTGTAATTTTCAATAAAGTTTGTTACTTATTGCACTGTCTACAAACAAATATCTTTATTTAAATAGTATCACACAATGTATACTAATACACTGGTACTAATTTGTAATATTTCCTTTTCCCCCTACATGAACATCCGTGATCATTTGCATATTGAAGATGGGTAAGTAGGATACTTAAAGGGCACTTAGTGATCCATAACATCAACCAACAAATTACACCAAACAGGTTTTGATAGCATCAGAAAACAAGGACTACAAAATATTTGTGTACATACACTTCTTGCAGAATCGGTCGTTTGACAAGAAATCGTCCAATTAAACACCTTGGCAGAAATATTAACCAGATCAAAATATACCAGCAAGCAACAGCTACCAGGGCCCAACAAAAGTGAAGGAATCACTATTGCATGAAAGACGATTAGACACCGTAATACGTGCAATTATGAACTCGAAAATTCAATCAACCTTTGGAAATAAACGTTTTCGTGGTTCTATTGAAGCATACCCTAAATATAGGACACTAAAGTCACACAATATTCCTTTAAAGTATCATTCAAATTGATCAGGATCAGAATGCGTGTCCTTTCCATTAAAGCTCAAACAAATAAAATGATCTAAAATTAAACAAAAAAAGGAACTAGAAACACACAAGCTTTGCTACGAAATGAACTCAACTCCTGGTACAACTCCTTTGTTCACCATGTTAACTCTTTATTTTATTTTTTATTTACTAGTATTTATTCATCTTAATTACCTTTATATTAATTTTTATGTAATCATTTATGCCTCGTACTCTTTTATCGTCATATAGCAACTTGGTGAAAGTGAAGCTGACTCTTAATGGAAAATACGAAGATATCGAAGGTCAAGAGAATCTATTCATACAGTAAGTTTTCAATACTCACACACTGACCTGTTAACATGGTAATGGGTGAATGTTAGAACATGGACTGCAAAAAGTCTGAAATGGGCATACATTGAAAGGCATACTAAGAGTATCAGCTTCCAAGGTCTATGAAAAAGTCTGAAAATATTCGCTCATATATTGCTTCATCTTTAAGAAATATTATTTCTTCTCGCGAATGTTATCCTTTGCGAATGGTAATTTTGTGCTTGTTCGGAACTTTGCACAATACTTTACCGTATTCCCTCTTATTAAAGCCACCCTATAACAAACGCTCCCACCATTTTTACAACCAAACTATTACATAAATGGTAAATATATCATACGGTACGCATATTTTCGAACATGCGATCGACGATTTACGATATCCATGTGCGTCCATGTTTATCGAACATGTTTACAGTATTTTGTAGATGTACCTTATTGTTTGTACCAGCTACTACCATGTAGTACAAATAATAGCAATGTTTTTAATAGTAATTACTAGCGGTCACCCGTCTTTCGCGGTCAGAGTCTTCCGCGGTTGGTAAATTTTGTATATTTTGTGTACATGTAAATGTTTTATTTAATGTGATTAAAGGTATGAGAGGAGATTATCATTTAGAACTTAGAAGTATAATATTTAGTATCTTTTCCACATAAATCAATGGCTTGAAATTGCAATTAGATCATGATCGAAGCAAGTCTTCTTGCCACCATATCATATCCACTGTGAGAAGTCTTGCCCCTGTGGGATGCTGGCGGCTCTGATATTTAAGATTTTTATGCATTTGTTTCTACAGTACTTTTGAGCCCATTTTGGACAAATTTGTTGTACCTTTTAGCTCATTTTTTATCATTTTCATCCAAGTTTGTCCCCCACCTTGAAATGTACCTTGCTGCCCCGCCTCCTGCAAAAGTCCTGGCTACATCACTGAGCAGATGAACACACTTTTATTCACATCCCTCTTGGCCCCCTGTGGCCTGCTGGGTGATCTGATATTTTAGATTTCTATGCATTTGTTGTACTTTTTATTTGTTAGCCCATTTTGGATAAATATGTCGTACTCTTACCACTGTGCAGCTGTGTTTTTCTTAACCATGATCTGTTCATATGGGAAGTCTCAGTGAAATTGTTCAAAAGTCACCCATTTGGGTTACCAACAGGTTTGGCAACCCTGATTAATTTGTCCTTCAAACGTTTCACTTACAAACTAATTCAATAAACAAACACTCTAATGTTGACTATAGGTTCTCCATAAAAACACAGAATACATGCTAATGTTGATAAATTAGTTGAATAAACAATATATGTTAATTGAGTTTCTACTGTGTCATGTAATAGTTGAGACTACAGGCATACTTCTACTGTGTCATGTTATAGTTGAGACTACAGGCATAATATCCTCACACCGCAGGCTATGTCACCATTAGTGTATTGTGTTGGCGTGAAAAGTTTTAGCATGCAGGTGCTCTGGTAGTGGCTTTGAAACTAATTAACATAATTTGACACCCTTAACGTAAACAAAAACAAAATTGGACGTTTTATTGGGGTGCGGACAACTTTACTCTACGCAACGCAAAAATCCGTTTTCCGAAATAATGTAAAACGTAGAAGTTTTTAGCCTTACCAAGTCGCCAAACTCAGTAATTTATTATAGATCATTGTAAAAAAGATCTTTAATTGACGACTCCCCTTGGAAAGTGCATTGCTAATAAGAGAAAATGTGGTTTGAATAAGAGAGAATGTTGTTTGAACTTTACATCTTTTGCATTTACGACCTAATCATCAGGGTAATGTTATCACCCTAAAATAAAAAATAGTTTTCATAATACCCGAAAATATATTTTATAAAACCATTTAATAAATAAGATAAACGATTACACTATACTTGCATTCTTCTGATGCTTTTTTTCTACAGAAAATTCAAATCAGATGTATCTAAGACGTTTGGAATTCCGATAGTGACGATCAAGAATGTCAATGTAAGTCGCACCGTCACACTTGCCAATCCCCCCATCCGAATTGAAAGCGAAAAAGTTACATGCTTAACAATTAACATAAAAGGTTCAATTCCACTAATTGCCTATTACACAGTGTACAATGGAAAAATGGCTAATTTCGGGCGGAATTTTCTCATATTTAGATATCGTTTTGTTTAACCGCAACGATGAAAGTAGATGATTTAGATGCCAAATGATCAAAAACTCAACATAGGTTGAGCTGAGACTGTTCTTGCTTTAACATACTGAACTATATTCCTTACAATGACAGTGCGTTCGCGAAGCTTAAAGTTTCATTTAAGTAGGGCGAATATTTACTAAAGTATTAGTGGTATATTATCAAAAGGAGTATCAGGAAATAGCCAATTTCAAACATATTATATATGCAGTAATATATTTGATAGCTCATAAATTGTTTTTAAATTTGTGTTACAGGTTTCACCTGGTAGTATCAAAGTTGAATTCTCTATTGTTGATGATGACATGGGAACGGTTAACGAAGCAGTCACTGACATGGAAACGAAGGTAAATTGTGTAGTGTTTAAATACTTTGAAACTTTCAATTCTTTGCAGATCTTTAATTTGCCTGTTTACACACAATTTCATAACCAACACTTTGGTTGTTGAGTAAAAACATTGCGTAGAAAATGACACAAAATATTGTCACTCAACAGTTTGACCCTACGTTGGGTAATTTTTGTTTTTAAAGTATAACACGTTTAATAATGGGAAAATCAAAACTCGCCCGGCGGTTGACCACCGGTTCCCATTGTTTAGAACAATATAAACCGGACGGAATCGGCGGTCAACCGCTGGTCGAGTTTTGCTTTCATCCCTAACATTTTGCAAACACTATTTTAAAGTTGCTGCAATATTCCAGATTTTTCAAACGTTTATAAAAATATTTAACAATTAATATTTTGATTTTTTAAAACGTTGCTGTAATATTTTTAAACAAAAGTTTTTAGAACGTTTTCATTACCTTGATATTATTTTGGACAAAAGCAAGATTCAAAAACATGTCAGGACTTATGGATATGATTGTCTCTTAATAAAGCTATTTACTTCATTTCTACATTGTGGCATCATTTTACCAATCTTATTTTACATCTTATTGTTTCAAATTAGGTAAAGAAAGGAGAATTTTCAGTTGAGTTTATTGGAGAGACATACATCGCTAAATCAGATTCTTTCAGATCTGAGGGACCCCGTGAGGAAGAAGGCGATGGCGATGGTGATGGCAAAGAAACGCCAACATTCACCACACAAATCATAATCATCGTCATTGTTGGCGCTGGTATTCTACTCATCTTGCTTATAATAGCTGTTGCAGTGGTGAGTGTTTTGATGTTTGACTTGCAATTTGGAGACATTACGAAGAACTCATTTTTATTCGATGTTGATACATTTAAATGATTTTAAAATGATGATTTCTATTCCAACCTTACTAATTATAGTACAACAGGCAAAACATTTATTTAATTTCAATAAATACAGTGATAATCTTGAGTATATTAAATTTTCTGTTTTGGGATCTGCGGTTTGTTACCCTATCTGAACATCACAACAACGTAGAGCAAAACAAGGAAATGCTACTTCACTGGTCGTAAAAACAACACGTTTGATCAATTTTTATATCTTCAGCTCTCTTTCAGTAGAGACACTATATTTTTTGGCTCTGTATTGATATTTTGCTTGCTACCTTGGTTTAATTATTTGCTTTGATTTCATTCACTTTTATGCTTGCTAATCACTTGTAACTAGATTCAATTCTTTGCTGTATATATACTTTTGTTGTTTGTCCCTGAGGAAGGGCCCCGGGGGAAGGGCGGTTTATCTGGGGTGTCTACAAAACTAAGACCTAAGACCTAAGACCCAAAAACTAAGACCCTATCTACAAAACTAAGACCTACAAAACTAAGACCTACAAAACTAAGACCTACAAAACTAAGACCTACAAAACTAAGACCTACAAAACTAAGACCTACAAAACTAAGACCTACAAAACTAAGACCTACAAAACTAAGACCCTGTCTACATGTACAAGAAACCAAGAAGCGTGACCATAATGATTGAATGGTAATCTTTTATGAAAGTTCTGGTCATTACTCAATTATTGCCAATTACTTCACTCAATTATTATTACTATACTCAATTATTATATTAAAGTGTTGAGCCCAAATAGTACCAGCTTTAGAACTGTTGGCTTTTGCATTATTAATATGGTGTAATTGTAGAACATACTTCACCCCTAATTTCACCACAGTGATCCCATCCCAATGGCATTGTTCAATAACCTCAATAAAACAATCACAGTGCAAAATTTGACTTCAAGTTGTAGAGTATGAGTTTTTGTACCCAAATTTTCAAAGGTCATTCAATGAATGCACAAATGTATTGGGCTTAAACAACTGTGCCCTGATAAATGAGCATGTTGTGGATCCTAGTGTATCATGAGGAATAGATGGTCATTTTATTGACCTTGGTCAGTGCTATGGCACGGCAGCAAATAAACTATATGATAAGGGACTCACCATCATATATTTTAATGGGGGCACAAAGACCAGGGAAAAGATAAGTATTTAGGTCTTTGGTCTTTTAGCGGACAACCCTGTAGCCAGCATGATTTCGCAGATAGGGGGGTGCAGATTTTTCAAATGCAGACCTTTCAGAAGAAAATCTTCATTCTGGCTAAAAGGCTATTGGTATTTTTATTTTAGACAATTTTACAAAAGTTCATGATTTGGGGTATGACGCCTATGCCAAAATTTATTGAAAACTGATTCCAAGGTCTATTTATATGCTGATGATACAGCCATTTTTGTAAAGGGTAAATCAGTCGAAGAGATTTATAGAACTCTTAATTCAGAGCTGGATCATATTTCCAAATGGTTGCAGAATAACTACCTCACTTTGAATGTCAAAAAAAAAATCCATGTTGTTTGCAACTCAACAAAAATTAGGCAGGACCGAAGAGTCTCTCAATGTTTGTATCAAAAACGACCCCATCGAAAATGAAAATTGTTTTAAATATCTTGGCATTTGGTTAGACCCCTCTCTCACTTGGGAGTGTTAACACCGATAAATTGGTCTCTAAAATAAACAAACGTATCGGTTTGCTTAGGCGTGTTCGCAATATCCTCCCGCAACACACATTGAATTTGCTTTTTAAATCACTTATTGTCCGGGCTTATTGTCCCTCATCACCATCAGATCAAAGCTATGCATGGTGAAACTCACAAGATTTGATCCCCCAATGTCCAATTTTACTAGTCCCTTATCTGGAAGTAGGCCTACCCTTGGTTGTCAATTAGCACCTACACCGGTGGTGTCACTTTCTCTCATGACAAAAAGCACACTGTACCATAGACTGTGATTGTACTGGAATGTTCATCGTGTCAAGCTATTTTAAAGTGGGTTTTTTAATACCATATTTCACCAGAAATTTGTAAGAAGTATCCCCAGTTTCAGTGAAAAATCTCAATATCAAAGAGGAAAATGCCATAATTAAATCATAACAAATAATTAAATCATGCAGCACCAATTTTTGAATTGATCATAATGGTCACAGGTCTTAGTTTTGTAGGTCTTAGTTTTGTAGACAGGGTCTTAGTTTTGTAGGTCTTAGTTTTGTAGATAGGGTCTTAGTTTTGTAGGTCTTAGTTTTGTAGGTCTTAGTTTTGTAGGTCTTAGTTTTGTAGGTCTTAGTTTTGTAGGTCTTAGTTTTGTAGGTCTTAGTTTTTGGGTCTTAGGTCTTAGGTCTTAGTTTTGTAGACACCCGTTTATCTGCTCGAAACGTTGGTTGTACTTTTGTTACCTTTATCTACTATCCCTGTGGTTTTGGATTTTTACTAGTGCAGTAACAGTGTACACCATTCTGGTTTACTATATGCATTAGCTTTTATCTTGTCTTTGTCTTGTTCCCTACACCAAGTTGGTATACCTTGCTCGAATCTTTCTGTTTCATATCTGTTAGACTTGAAAAATGTGTAAGATACCAATGTCTCGATTTTAGAGTAATTTGTTTCTGTTAAGTAACCTGCAATATTATTTTTTTCAGGCACGCCGGCCAATCAAAAAGACACAGGGTGCTTCTGATGATAGGGTAAGACTTTGTCACTTTTCACATTTCGTCTTGTGACCCGGGTAATAAAATGCCCAGCATAAATGATGATCGCAACGATATGACTTTTAAGATTCACTCATCCACATTTAACATTCACAAATTACACGGTGTGATGATTTGTAGTCTACTTTAATTTATATCTATATTAATTATTTGAATATGAATGTTTTCAGTGCGTTTGACCATCCCTTATGGGAATGTGTAGTTGTTAACAGTAGCCCCCTCAAAACGAATTTGTAGGAAGTGAATAAATTGCAATGAAATGAACTAATTCACCTGTCTCTTACTTTATTGTAGGCAGTAAGTAAGAACAGTACAAGATGGTTGTAAAAAACACAATGGTTTATTAAAAACACGACGGTTCGAATCAATGGTCCTTTAAGGGGGTACTAAGTAATACACCCCGGGCAAATTTCGTGCCTATTTTTGCATTTTTCTAAAAAAAATATAACACATTGGTGACAAATTAGATATGTATATTATAGGGGCATGGACTACAACTACTGTATTGAAAATTCAGCAACTCAAAGCAAGTAGTTATTGATTTACTGTTCAAATATTGGTTTTCCCTCATTTTTAACTGTAACTCCACAACTGTTGTCTGTGCTGAAATTAAAAAAATTCCAGTGCAGTAGTTGTAGTCCTTGCCCCTATTATATACATATCTTGCTTGTTCCCAATGCGCTATAATTTTGGAGAAAACGGCAAAAATAGGCACAAAATTGGGTAGGGGTGTAGTACCCCTTAACCATCGGTCCGAAACGTCGTGTTTTTAATAAAACATTGTGTTTCTTACAACCATCTTGATACCAAACAATATTCCATGACAAACGTGGAAAAACAACTCTTTACTTTAATACCTTAATAATATTTTGTTCATTTATTTAAAGCCATAATATACGATTTCGATCATTCTATTTTTGTTATGCATTGCCAAAAATTATGAAATAATATTAGTAACAACTGTCATAATTTAATTACGATATCAATTCATACTGTTGTCCTAGTAACACAACAAATTCTACACATTCCAAACATGTTTTATGGTTCAGTGAGAAATATAGCCATTTGTGAAAATTTCAGGCATAAACAAAAGTTGCACTTTTCTACATTGACTATTTGTATGCATTAACATGTGTAAATTCAACGTTTTTCATTCTAATTTAAGTTATTAAGAAAAATAGCAGAATTTCAATAAATGTTGTATTAATCTATGCAACCAATGGACCAAAAGTTCCTTTTGTTTGGTTGAATCTCTTTTGCTGGAACCCAATTCCTTTATTTCATTAGTCATTTATTAAATGGATCAAGCCTTAAAGAAACAAATTTCTATGGATAGTCGTTATTAAGACACGACTTGTTGGACCACCTTGACCAACACTTAAAGTGAAAATGCTGACAAACACAAGTTGGAGCATAAAAAAATCATAAATATGTATTTCCCAGTAAAGATGATAAAAGGCACCAACAAAAATCCGCTGACTTAATTAATGCATAACTAATCAACATGTGTTCCAACTTTAAACCAAGATAATTGATCGAGTAGTTTTTGGATTATTCCAAAATGTCTTGAGGAACATACATCTTGTGAACTATGCCAAAAAAAATCAGGTTTGAACAAAAAATAACAACAAATTTAAAACGATCGTAAATTACGGCTAAATAAACTAACGAATAAAAAATTTCAAAAATGCAATTTAGACAGATGTAAAATTTTTCACATCATGATTCACTTTTTGGCTTGCAGCGTGTCTTGAAAATGGAGGAAGATTCATCAACAAGTTCTCGAGAAAACAGCACCATGAGAAAAGAACCAGTGCCAGACACGCCGCCAGAAACCCGCACAGACACTGTGACGGATACAACAGAAACACATGGAAATGATTATCAGATATCCTAAAGTTTCTAAGAATATTAAAGAAATCCGTAAAACTTACTGAATACAACTCGCGCAAACTTACAGCGTTCACTAAATTGTGTATTTCTTTAAGTATGTATTCACATATATGTATATAGGCATTTTAATTTGACCAATATTAGAAACACACAATGGTAAATTTGTATATTTTGAATTATGTGGCAAAGTGTCAGTAATCAACACTATAATCTTGAATGACATACATATCAGACAAAATGTTATCTGTTATAGACTTACTTGCATTGGAGCACTGAATAATGTTTAAAATGCCAGAAATATTTTTTTTAAATAACGCTATATTTTGGGGAAAATTTCAAGTTGCAAATTAATATGCAATTCTGCAGGACAGATTTGCGAACAATTATATTACATTTTGTTGTTATTTTAAAGTATGGGCTGAAGTGTACTGCTTCAATGCAAGTATGATAAAGAAATAAGTATATTAGCAATACAAGCGTATATATATGTATTAATTGTGTAAATTTTTTTTTCACTTTTGATATTCAAGTGCTTTCTTGTCTTCAACATTTTATACCAAAGGCTTTTTTTATCAGTACTTCCTTCCTTCAGGAAAATATTTGTATATTTTGATGTCTTTTTATAGTTTATTTTCTTCATAGTATATTTTCCTACTTCAAAATACTAACCTCATGCAGTTGTGATAGGCGATAACTTCTAAAATGTAAAAAGCAGCTGCAAATTCGTTTAATAATAACTCGTATACTTTATATCTTCATTGTAATTAATGACTATGATTAGCCCAATGTCTGTGCTCAAATAATACGCAATCGTGTTCATTTAAAATAAATTGTCCTTAGGCGACGAAAAAACTGTTTCAGGCGTTTTTGTGGGTTTTTGTTTTTGTTTTGTTTTGTTTTTTCTGGGGGCTAAAATTACCCTAAAATGTCACCAAAATCTTTTCTAAAACTGTTCAGCCAAAATTAATAAATTGTGGCCCAAAACGGCTGATTTTACATGATTTTAGCCAAATTTAAAAATAAATCTTCAAAAAGCAAATTCTGGGTCAGTCTGGCCTGTAGAACATGTTTTTATCGTCGCCTTATTAACTTGTTCTTTTGTTCTTTGTATTTGAACTTTGTGCTTTACTGTGCGTAAAAAGGCACAAAAACGTTTCTTATTCAAGTACAAGTTCCATTAAAGTTCTTTTACGGACGATTAGTAACGTCAATTATACACAAGGTGTTCCATCTTATACTGGTATTCTTATCATATATAATCACGTATACATGATCACTGTGTAAAGTGTGTATTATACCAGTTAGTAACCTTTTTATGAAATTACTGACACACACAATATTGCTGATTGGCTGTTACTTTTTCTTCTTATCTTGGCAAAATTGTGTGGAAAAGGCTAGTGAAATCTAATTAGTTGCGTCAAGTTCAACACCACAAACAATGGGCAAGTTATTTAAGTGCCATTTAAGAATGGTTTTTAGATGTAACCTTTAACATACCTTCATAACATATATAGTACTTCAATATGTTATTTGTACCATAATCAGTTCGACCGCTAATAAACTTCATATAAAAGAAGGAACATTTTGTTATTTGCTTTTTATAGTTTCTCAATTCGTATTCAGACTTGTTTCGTCAGAAAGAAATGACTTTTATTAATATATAACTTCTTCTTAGGAGTTAGTTTCTAAAATGTGTGGGGCTAGAGGTTGTAACATGCTTAGAAAGTATAAAACAATAAAGCTGATTATGCATATCCATTGGTTTCCTCCATGTCGCCAGCCAAGGTGCGTTCTGTATAATGTGTCCCTGCTCGTTTAACATGCGCGCATATAAAGGAATTATAGGTACTTTTCATTAGTGGTATCGTGCCCTAATTATAAATATAAAACATCACAACACAGGTTATTAAATGTTTCCAACAGATGTTTAGACTATGTCGCCAATATAGTTCACAGATACGTTACCATATTTCTTATGGATAACAAACTGTGAAAATAATTGGCTAGATGAATGTTCTCATATGTGATGGATCAAGCACACTCCAGAGCTATATTATATATGTGGTATATAAAACAATGGCTTTAAAGTAAAAAAAAAATCAAGTCTATTAATGGCAAAAAGTCCTGACTTTACGTTCATGTTGTCACGTTACCTACTCTCCTCAGAAAAAACACTGTGATAAATGAAGCCAAATACCATACCAGACCTTAGTACATTGGGTGATGACTGATCAAGTATGGGTATTTTAAAAGTCGGTAAGTTTTTACACTTGCACGATTAAGACAAAGGTGGGAAAGGGTTTCACAGATACGTTACCACAAGTAATATTGCTCAAAAGTGAAGTATTTAAAAATAATCACCCATGCATTGTTTCATGTTCTGAAACTATTAAAGTTTACGATTCAAAATGATTTTCATGAATTCTTCGTGGTTTGCATTTTGCCATTCCTGAGACCAAACTTGAACACTTTATCGGAGAATGTGCCTACAGGCGATTTATCCCCAAACAACTCAATGACACTTTCTTGATAAAGCCAACGTTGCTCAATTCATTCCTCACAAACTGTGATGTAGTCTCTTTTGAAGGTACTCATGTGACCGTACTATTGAAGTTGCAACCTTCCAAATATTCCAATAAAAGTCTTCATTTTGTTACCAATTATTTTGAGCCATGAAACGTTTCTTGGCATCCAGCATGCAAATATATATTAGCTGACTTAATTGATCATGTTGATCAACCCATTTTAAGATGAGCTCTTATGAAAAGGTTTTCTTTCAGTTAATGTCAGTAGTCACTTATGTTGAAAATGTCCAATGTACGTATAATATAGCTCTATAGTAACTCAAAGTTGTGATATTGGGGAAGAAATTAAAATACACATACAAATTGGCATTATAGACGCTCATAACTTTGCAACAAAGTTGTCCAAGGAATGTTTTTTCTGCACTAGTACCTCAATTGTCAAAATCGCCTCATTTGGTCTGAATGGATTACCATGTTACTTTCATAAATATTTGGTTAAAACCCGAGATTTCTTATCGCTTTTATGTTGTGTCACGTAATTGAATTTTCCTTTGTATAAATTCACGTAAAATGTCTGTCACCACACCCTAAATTTCTCATGTGTTAGTAAAAAAAGGTGAGAACATAAACTTGCACATACTTACCCACCATTAAGAGTTACTTACAAAAGGTGTTACTGGAGGTGTAATAAAACCCTCTTTAGTGTTAACTCTTAGCGTTATGATAACTAAATATGCTACATTGAGTTGCAGATATGTGGTCCCGTGTCATGTCAAGCTGTGCGAAATAACAGTGTTGACAATACTGATATTGACCATCTTTAACATGTTCATCGTGGTTTACAGACGTTATGAATTATACAACTTTTATTTATGCAATCTTCCCATTTACCTACAACTTCTTCTCTAATCTACCACTACCTCTAACCTCTTATCAACTTGCCCAGTGGTCCAGATTGGAAAGGTTGCTGTGACTTATATTAATCATAGATACTAAACATTTTAGTATCTATGTATTAATGCAGTACACTTCTTGTCCTTGATTTTATATAGAAAATGAATCATGGAAGCTAAATAGTCGCGTTTATATTTCCATAGGTCTTGTTATTCCTGAGTTAACTCCAATAATATATCAAAACGAGAGTTTTGAGAAATCCTGTACATGGGGCGGAAATGGCACCCTTTATATTAAGGCTTGGCACCTCCTTAATAGAACTCATATATTTTAATGCTCCCTTTCGACCCGCCTGTGTTTCTAGACGTGAAATAAACCCCACATATGTGACGTGTCATGTCAAAAGGAGACACTTTTGGGCAGGTTATCAATTTTGAGGTTTTTACATATCTTAAATATAGAGATATTTTGCTCCACAACACCGTTTTCTCCAATGAAATCGGACATTCCTAAGGGAAGATATTGAGTTCGTAAGTTATGGTATTTTAAAATTGGAAATTGAGATATCGGGCTTTAAAAATATTATTGACAATGTTGAGAGTAGGAATTACCTTGAAATATGTCTCAAAACATACAAGATGCCAGTTATATTCCGGTCTGAAACTATCAGACAATATTTTTAACATTATTAACATCACAAATTCGCAACAAACTCAAATTGTGAAAAAATCACCCCCTGGCAGATTTTTGGCTATTTCTCCATTTACGATCCTGCCCAAAAGTGTCTCCTTTTGACATGACACGTCACATATGTGTTGACTCTTTTAGCATCGTGATATAATACCATGAATACCATATGCTACATTGGATTACAGATATGTGGACTTTTGTGGTGTCAAGCTGCGAAAAATATCACTTTTTTAATACACACCTATGACGTCGCGCTATTGTTTTACCGCTCCATTATTTTCCACGAATGGAGCGATGATCACAATAACACGCCATTCGTAAATGCCTTTCTCTTTTCTCTGAAAAGCAAATACTTTTCAGGGAAAAAGTACTGGCATTTACGAATGTAGTGTTAATATCAATTGCACTTTTGAAAAGCAAGTATTTGCGAAAAGTGCGGTATTGTTATCATCACTTCATTCATGCAAAACAATGATACGAAAAACAAGAAGAAAATGATTTTCATTAATACAATAAATTGAGGAAGCGGATAGCAACATTTGCACAGTATTGTCATGGGACCTGAGAGCACATCAGACATATCGAATTGCATGCTGAATACGAGGATTGTCCCTATATCTAATAATAATAATAATTTTGATTTTGTGAAATTCGCGATATAATACAAATTATTAAAATTTCATATTTTTATATTTTTCAAATGTAACAGTCCTCGAAGTAAACTTCATAAATCTAATGATATGTAATTAAACTATAGGCCTATGTAGCTGGGATGAAAAGCCGACTCAATTGAAAATTTGACCTTTCATATAGAACTTAAACATTTGTTTCCAAAAAGACCTACATTTTTTAGTGTTTTGAGGAAAAAATCTATATCTTTAATAATGAAGGTCACAATTTTCATATGATTGACGGCTGTTCAACCCAACTTCCTACTATTTACTGCATATCGTTAGATTTATACAATTTACTTTGAGGACTGTTAAATTTCAAAAATATCAATTTTAATAATTTGCCTTAAAATGTGTATTGTATCGCGAATTTAATAAAAATCTAAATTATTTGATATCAGAAGGATGTGTCTGATTTGCTCTTAGGTGCCACAAACAAAATACGTAAAAACGTCGCTATCCGAGCCCTTACAATGCAATCTGTGAAAAGCAAGTCAAGATCAAAACGGGCAGGTTAAATTGTTGGCTAAGTACGTTGTACTTATTATGCAAGATGTGTTTTACCCTCACTTAGGCTTTACTTCGTAGGCCTTTACTTTTATTTATTTGGACCTTTCTTTTCTACGCTTACTGTTTTTTATAACATTTTTTTTTCCTTCTTTATATTTTTATACGTTTTTAGTGGCTTAGGCCCTACATATAATTTGTCATATTTTGGGCAACATTGCTACATATACATAATACACATTCTGTATCAATGTATTTAGGCCTATGAATCTGTTTATTTTCAAATCGTTCTCTTCGGGCATGTTTAATAATGATAAAAGCCACAGTAGGTCTATTTTCTGTATAATTTTTATTTGTCATTAGTATATCTGATGTTTCATCTGATGGTATTTTGGCATGCTTGAATATTTACTTACATCGATCAGTAGGCCTATCCGATACCGTAAAACAGGTAACTTTGGGCACTTTTCAGAGTTTTTAAACCACTGCTTCAAAACAAAACCAAATATATTTCTAATTATCTCTTTTTTATGACGTTAGGGTTCCCTCTACACCTTGAAGTTGAAAAAGATTTTTGAATAATTTTGAAAGGGTGCCCTAGGGGTTGAAAATAGCCTGACTAAAGTTACCCGCATTTGGGGCAACTTTGGTCAGAGTATTACATTCCATGAAGAAAAGAAAATGAAAAAAATTGATCTTCGCTGTATATGGGCAAGGTTTTTGTTTTTTGTGACATTTATCCCCATGCAAAATTAAGCAAGCACGCATCCTTGCTCACAAATATCGATTTTATTTTGTCTGAAAAAATGTAAAAAATGCTCATTTTGGTCAAAAATGCCAATATTTTCGTAACTTTCAAAGAAATTGGACATGAGCGACTTCTTCCAAATATATTTCTTAACAAATTGAGACCAAATATGACTAAAAACAATATTGCTGTACGGAAATATGACCATTTAAAAAATATATTTGAACGACCAAAGTTACCCCGCTTACCGAAGTTATCCCCATTTTACGGTAATTAAATATTACAATGTTAGGGACGCTCCATTTGATTTCGGAAGGGGGACTGGAAGTTGAGGTGGCTTTTATTTCGCGTCGAAGGCGGCGAAGTTTGTTTTGTTTTTGCCGACAAAGTTCAAGGACAATAATAGGCCTAGGTAAAATGTGTTGTAGTACATTTAAAATTTTCGTACCTTTTCGTACCTGATTTTGGTCCTTCTGCTGCGAATCAACGATATATATCCTCGGAATGATTCCATCACAAAATTATCCAAGATAAACAATAGTGTCCATAATTGCATGGTTGTTCCAAAATCGTAAACTCGATTCACAGAGAAGAGTACCATTGCTCAGGTATAGCGATAGGTGTAGTTTTCTTGAGGTTGACAACTGTAATGACCATTTCATATGAGCCTACATGCTATATGACCTTTTTGCCAATGTTCCTTATTATGCAAAATAGAGACCTAAACGCAACATGACGCAACTACTTCAACAGTTAATACATTAGAAGTGGGCATAAAGAACTATTGATGGTCTAATCACTTTAATGATTTTACGAATCTACGTTTATTCAATTTGTGTAACAAACATTTTAAATCTTTATAATAATTTCAAGAAGGTGGTTACGGATGATTTGAACTAAACACCTGGATCGTGATATGATGGGTATTTCTATAGAAATTTTACATAAAGCTGAGTCGGACTATTTTTGCACTCGCACCTAAAATTTAGTACGATCATTATATTAGTGTATTGTCCGGCATCAATGAGTAATTGATCAATTTGTAAAGAGCAACCTATTTCAATAACACTCCATTCGTGAAAAATAATGGAGCGGTAAAACAATAGCGCGACGTCATAGGTGTGTATTAAGTCGGTCGCCGCTCCGCGGCTCAGCCATTCTTACCCACTCACGTTCTAATCCTTGGCCATTATCCTATACTGAAACGTCCCCATTTACCTACAACGTTCTCTCTAGCAATACGATATACTACACTTGGTCATCGATAAGCATAATAATCTACCACCATTCCAAATAATTGCAGCTTTTATATTCATATCATCATAGCTGAGTCCTAGCTGACGCTTATTTCTGATCAATTTGCCCAGTGGTCCAGATTGGAAAAGTTGCTTAGGGCAGCACACCACTAAATCCTTCCGCATTTGGTGTAACCCTTGATAGTCCCGGTAAACATAGGTCGGTAGTGCAAACAAGTGGGTGTCCCTTGGGAGCAAGATGAGTAGCCATGATTGTTTAATATAATTAAATTAAAAGATATGCAATTGGTAAATGTTCAGAATATCACAAAATGATGCATCTTGATCTGGTCAAAAAGTCTGGCTCCCAAAACTAATCCGCGTACGGACATGGTAAGGAGGCATTCGTGCAAGCTGAAAATAAGGGTGGCGCTGTTCAGGTCCCCGTAGCTTAAAAGTTAGTCTCAACTTGTGTCAAAAACCCATTTTAAATTAAATTTTAATCTTTATTTAAGACATTGGTGCTACCAAAATATGAAAAATGGTTTTACATGGGGTAGAAAAACAAACTTACTTTCATGTATATTTACACGTATTTCAATGGGAGTTTATTTAGTGGTGTGCGCCCTTCGAAGACTCATTTTTGTAGGCTATGGGCATGATTGATACCTGATTTTAAGTGCCAAAAAGTTGAGATTTTTGCCTGAAACTTTTCTACTTGCAAAGAAAACATGTCTATTTTCTGTTACCGTGTACAAATACGCGATTTCATTCTTAAACGCACACGAAATTGTCTTCAAAACACAAGTTCCCATCGAATTGACAATTTAAGACCGTGCTATAGAAATGAGCTATTTTGGCCTTAACATCACAGGAGTGGTCACTTTTGATTATCCCGGCGCAGAAAAACTGAAACATCTTTGAAATTATTTTGATGCAAAATGTAATTATAAGAACAAAACTCGTATATTAACGTTTTTAAAATAATCACTGACCATTTAATTGGGTCGCAATAGACTTTGAAAGTCAATGCATGCTTTTTTCGTAATACACGGCCCAAAATGCCGGTATTTTTAAGATATTCTCAAATATTCAATTCCCAAGAGAGAAATATATCAAACAATTTGAATGATGGGTTTTCTTAATTTTAGATCTTGCAACAATAATACACACAACTTGGAAAATGAACATTTTAAAGTGCCAAAATGACGTTCCAGCTACCCATAGCCCCAAACTTTAGAACATAGGCCTTTGGCATATCCGTATATACTGCATGATAAAGAGCGGGGGGCGGAATGCTCACATACTGTTTGTCCACCATGTCATATTTATGATTGTGAATATTTTTGAAAGAAATCAATCACTTTTCTGATATCAATGGGCATATGAATACAGTTTAACATGGCCTACTATGTTGCTGTGACCCTAGAATTCTCAAAAGGGCAAAAAGTAGCACATTTTTCACTAGGTGCGAACTTGTTTGAAGCGCTGTTTTATAACTTTGGAGCGACTAGCAATAAAAAGAAATGACACTTTTTTAAGATGTTTAACACTGATTCCAAAAATAAGGAAAAACAAAAATATTTTGTTCTTAGAAGGCAGCACACCACTAAATCCTTCCGCATTTGGTGTAACCCTTGATAGTCCCGGTAAACATAGGTCAGTAGTGCAAACAAGTGGGTGTCCCTTGGGAGCAAGATGAGTAGCCATGATTGTTTAATATAATTAAATTAAAAGATATGCAATTGGTAAATGTTCAGAATATCACAAAATGATGCATCTTGATCTGGTCAAAAAGTTTGGCTCCCAAAACTAATCCGCGTACGGACATGGTAAGGAGGCATTCGTGCAAGCTGAAAATAAGGGTGGCGCTGTTCAGGTCCCCGTAGCTTAAAAGTTAGTCTCAACTTGTGTCAAAAAACCCATTTTAAATTAAATTTTAATCTTTATTTAAGACATTGGTGCTACCAAAATATGAAAAATGGTTTTACATGGGGTAGAAAAACAAACTTACTTTCATGTATATTTACACGTATTTCAATGGGAGTTTATTTAGTGGTGTGCGCCCTTAGTGTGATTTACAACTTGTCTGCCATGCTGCCACTACCCTTGATATATAAAAACACATCGTAGCGTCAATCCGTAAAGGTCGTAATGTTACGAGTTCTCTGTACTTATCACAACTTTACGATGTCCCTATATTACTTACGATGTATAACAATCGTAAATCTCCTTAGTGAACTGGAACTTACGATATACGATACATAGTAACTAACGATCGATTTTGAGACATGTAAGACATAACATATTATCGCAATTAGTAAAGTGGTAGAAATTGAAGAAATTGTTAGCAGGAAAAACAATACAATAAAGTAATGAAATATTGCACTTTTCTTCCACCCCTTTTCGTCCACCTCTTACTTCTAAGCAAGAATACCTTACGGTAATGCAGTAAAAGTGATACCTTTGGCATATTGTCTATACTTTGAATAAATTTTCAAAAAACATATACACAATATATTAAAACTTCTTGGATGAGAAGATGTGATAGAGGGCGGGTATTGAACTGAAGGCCTATAGATAATAACATCACTGCTCTTCTCCATCTGACTCATTAGCTCAGTTGGTAGAGCATCGGTCCGGTGATCCGGAGGTCCCAGGTTCAAATCCTGGATGGTCAGTGAAATTTTTTCACTGGCTGTCATTTATGTATGTGGAGACTTGTGTTAAAAACTTTTCTCACAATATATTATTCTTTTTCTTATTCTGAATTGGCCACCGCTTGTTGACGTAAGCTAATAATATTAAAAAGAATATAATTTGTCACACGCTGAAACCTTTTTTAGCGTCAACAAAAAACTTCTTGAACATTATTCGATCAACTAAATGATGAGTCAAAAGCAAAATATGTAAATATGTGAATCATTGCCCTCGTGTAGATTGTTATATTTGTTTTACAACCAACACAGATTAGTTGAGTCTTGACCTAATATTTATTTTCTTGTGGTGAATCTTGAACTAATATTTTTGGAAAGAGGGTAAATCTTTGCCCGAAACCAATTTTTGAAGAGAGAATCAAGGTGAACTGCTTGAGGTTAGGTTCAAGACACTATTCAGCGCCTGCAAAAGGGGGTTGTACCAGTCCCCTAACATATTTAGGTCTATCACATTTAAAGCCATATTATAACATTTTCAAACAAAATAGATTAACATTTCTTTGCCATAAAATGTTAGCTTTTACTGTCAGATATATCCCTTTTATTTTTGAGCCGAACAACTACGGCAAAGCAAAGAAAATTGAAATTTACTACCAGCGCACATGTCGCCAATACGTACCACTCCTTCGGTCATGTTGTGGTACGACCCTTTGTTGTGTATATCACCGTCCCGCACGCTGTGTACGTACTGTGTGTTATGAACATCGTGTATGCGTTCGACTAATAATTCCATAATAATAAAGCGCCGGTTCCGGCGTTTTATTCAAAATCTCGGATTTTGACAAAACTACAGCACCTAGAGTCTTGATTTTTGCAGGGTATATTGGTTTAATAAAGTACAATTTAATCGTGTAAAAAAGGAATTTTAAAAATTCAGTGAGGGCGTCTTTCTCAGCAAATGTTATAATATGGCTTTAATCTAACTTTGATTTAACCTACAACCTTACACAGGGGTAGGGTGATCGATGAAAGTGATACTTCCAATCTTGATATTAGATTTGTATTAAATCTTTTCTTATTTAGCTAATAACAAATCTGTACCTATGAACAACAGAGGCACTTTCTTATATTTGCCAAAAAATAACGGATGTAAATCTTTTCTATTTTTACTGAGCCACAAATCATATGTGGAGTGTACTTTGTACATAACCAGAATGTCCCAGTATTTCGAGGGCGCACTTACATTATGACGTCATCGCGACAGTACGTGGGGGATGTTGGTATTAAAATGAGTAACAGGGATTTAAGACTTCCAGAAGAGGGTTGTACCCTCCCCCTAAATCGTATAAACAGAAAATACCTTGGTTAGGCAAGGTTATGTTAAGGTTGGTCTTTAAGCTTCTTTACCCTGGAGTTCTGGAAACTTTTGGGTCTCATAACTGAAATAAGTAAAATATTTAGAATGAGAAACACTTGGCGAATCTATCTGTGACGTAAAAGGTTTAACAAAAATGTTCAGAAAATGGGCAAAATTACAAAATAATTTTTCAACCACTTGTTTGTATTAATTTCCAAAGACTAGTAGACATAAATACCTCATGAAGTCATCCGATGTAAAGGGAAAAATATTGTAGTGATTATAAATTCACTTGGTTTTGTCAAGAAAAATGCCATTTCGTCTATTTAATCAACAAACCTGATCAACTTATTCAAATAAATATATAAACTTTTATAAACCTTAAACCAACAATTTCACAGTAACCAGGCCCAAATGTTTTTAAACTAAAGCAGGCGTTCTTGGTTGCACCGTTTATTTTGGGACACGGTGTAGAACTTTTATATCACAATGATGTGATATATTATAGTTGGTCACGTTTAAAGGTTTTGTGACGCCCTTTTGCTGACGGGGATTTGGCATATTTATTTTTAAGTATTTTGTTTCCTTTTGGATGTATTGGTCTCATGAACTACTTTTCAATATCTCAACAGGGCAATACTCTTGCAGGACTAGAAAACGGAGTTGAAAAGTGTATACATTGTAGGTCAGGCCCGATTTCACAATGTTAGGAAAGTGCAAAAAAACCCGAGGGGGCTTCATCACGTTGATTTAAAAAAAAATAGAATAGTTACCTCAATTATCCTAAAACATGCATTCATGGACATGATGGAATGTATCATCAAAACATCTTTGACACATTGCTTGCCCTATGTACAGAATTTAAAAAACGTTTTGTCACAACTTTTTGGTATTGGGTTCAGGATGTTCATGATGTTACGATGCCGCGGCGCGCCGCAAGTTCAGCTATCTTAATCGAAAGGTGTACCTTTTCTCCTTTTTCGACGATCACCATGATCACTATAACCATTCCTTTTTTTTTCGAATATAATAACATTTTCGCCCAAACTATATTTACTTTTCTTTTGAAAATATGCAAAAAAAGAAAACAATGTTTGTTGTTAAGGATTACAAGTATATATAATAGAAAATAAGTCTGTAAACGCTTCACACTTATTTTATCTTTCATTGTCAAAACGGGCATAATGCATGAAATCGGACTTGAGTAATTTTATTTTGCGGCAGACGAGAGAGAGCATGCTTGAATGACGTTTCACCGTGCGTGCTTACTGCCGCGGTTAACAAGCACGCGAGCGTAAAACATACAACAGGAGTTGGTATCTTGCTCAAATAATTCACATACCTACCGCTACCTGTGAAGTAATACGTGCTACTCTACTTTGTCGCTATAAAAAGAAGTGTTGAAGCAGAGAATAGTCTCGGTAGCAAACAGAAACCCACCTGGATTTCTTTTTTTTAAATAGTTGGTAGCAGACATCGAACTTTGAACAGAGAAATACACATGCTATCTACATTTTGGTCACACTCATGGTGTCTTGTGTGCATGGTTCTGTAGGAATTCGTTAATTTCGTTTCAAGACAATGAGCGGATATATTGGAGCTGTTTTTTAATTGCAGCAGCCTTTCCAATATAAAAGGGTATTGATTTCCTAATAAGGTAAGGATGTTTTGTTGTTTTAAGCGACGCAATCATTTATTATTATTATTATTAATAATAATTTTATTAATAATAATAATAATTATTATTATAATTATAATTATAATTATAATTATAATTATAATTATAATTATAATTATAATTATTATTATTATTATTATTATTATTATTATTATTATTATTATTATTATTATTTATAGTAGTAGTAGTAGTAGTAGTAGTAATAATTTTAGGAAAACGGTGAAACCTATGAGGTAATCAATGGTTTAGTATAATTGATAAGCTTCACCAAACAAAGGGGTCAACAATCGACTTGGTCAGATTGCTGTATTCAACATGCATGGGGACTGTGCCATCCCAGAAATGCGTTAATTAAAAGTGCTGCAACTTCTTAATTATTCATGCAAGATATATATATACACAAGTATACCTTTCTGAAATGGATATTAGTCCAGAAATCTAAATCTAAACACAGATTTGGTGTAAAACCAACAATTTTGGAGACAACCACAAAAATCATCTTTTGCCTCGATGTTTTGAAAGAAACTATAGAAAAAAGAACAATCAAAAATTTGACGAAATATAGGTGACAGGCCTATAATTATCTAAATACAGTTCTTTACTTGACTTCTTGCAAGTTACATCATTAACATATTAGCAACATAATGGACGCTTCCCATAATTTAACGTTCAATTATAATTATATTACTATCTAGAAAGATTAGTTTGGTTTTCCCGGTTACACCCACACTCCCATTAGAAGAATAATCTCCAAAGAAAACACATAATTCCTTTTGAACTGACTACAATAATGGAACATGAATCGTTAATGCATTAAGGCGGGGACTAAAATGTCATATTTGGCATATATATAAATAATTTGAATCAATTTAGACTTGGATGATTGCCAAGACAAACACTACTATTCTGCTTCTGCATTACCAACTAAATAATTGTAAATCGGTGTTCGTTTAACCATTGTTATAGGAACGCAAACAATCAAACCCACTGCTTGTTGACAAACAGGCTGAAACAGCATATGAAAAAGTAATATGTGACGTGTCATGTCAAAAGGAGACACTTTTGGGCAGGATCATAAATGGAGAAATAGGCAAAAATCTGCCGGTGGGTGGTTTTTTCACAATTTGGGTTTGTTGCGAATTTGTGATGATATTAATGCTAAAAATATTGTCTGATAGTTTCAGACCGGAATATAATTGGCATCTACTAGTTTTTGAGACATTTTTCAAGTTAATTCCTACTCTCAACATTGTCAATAATATTTTTAAAGGTCAATATCTCAATTTCCAATTTTATAAAACCATAACTTTCAAACTCAATATCTTCGCTTAGGAATGTCCGTTTCATTGGGGAAAACGCCGTTGTGGAGCAAACTATCTCTATATTTACGATATGTAAAAAACTCAAAATTCATAACCTGCCCAAAAGTGTCTCCTTTTGACATGACACGTCACATATAATTTGCCACACTTAATACTTTAAACTTTTCAAACCTGAGACTAGTAAGGGACGCACCATTAGATATTATCGGGGGGGCTAGGGAGTTTTGAAAAAAAAATTTTGCCTCACTGATGAGTAAAAAAAATTTTGCCTCATTGATGAGCAAAAAAAAAAATTTCCCCCTACCCAGCTCTGTATAAAGGTATACATTAAAATTGAAAAAATACATCTTTGCCGCCGAAAAAAAAAAATTTGCCTCCAAAGCCAGCGAAAAAAAAAAAATTTCGCCGCAATGGGCGGCAAAGAAAAAAAAATTTTGCCTAACCCAAACTCCCTAGCCCCCCCGATAATATCTAATGGTGCGTCCCTAAACCAACAGTCTCAGTTGACACTAAATGATGGGTCAAAGGCTCAAAGCAACCAAAACACCATCAAAACTAAATTGTCGATGTTGAAAAAAATATATAATACATTACAGATGTTGAAAATAAACCTACCTTATACACATTAGTATTTAAACCGTTTTAATGTGCTTTTACTGAACTATGCATTATCTCCATACAAACGATCAAATAATTATGTCTTATTGCCAATACTAGTACGTGCGTGAAAATAACTCTTAGTTTCATTCATTACATATCAGTCAGCCAAGAAATATGTTGGGCGAAACATGTTTCAAATCACCAAATGGTTGGTTTGAAGAATAGAACACATTTTTGACGCCAAAACAAACAGTGCCGAGAACATTGAGACAAACAAGTATAGTTCCTCTCTACAGCATTCTGATCACAACGTGCTTTAAGCTGTAATATTTTTAATAGTTTTCGAATTCATTCGTCTAAACATTTACTAAATGGCAGAGCCAAATATATTTTAATAAAACTACATGAATATGTGTATTCAAAGTAGTACTGTTTGCTGATTACTGAAAAGCTTAGATATTGGGGGTAATAGAGATCAACATCACCTTAAAGGTTTCAATACCTTGGAACACTGATCATGAAACCATGAAACGCTGGTTCGAATCCCGCTTCAGCTCATGTCTTTGCTCCACCGTTTGATTAAATTAATGTCAATGCAGATACATCTATTTATATATATTTAATTCTTTCACGTTTGAATCCATGCATTATACAAATGAGACGAGAAAAATGTTTGTGGTATTGAAATCCGGATAAATAATTTGGTAAAAATAATATTTTCAAATACTGTTAATCCTACGACAATAACTTAACTCGTACTGAAATTGTTTGCCACTACAATTACATTCAAAAAGGTGCTGATTTCGTGTTGATAATTCGATCAAAATAATATTATAGTCCTACGATAATAAGTTCGTATGCGGAGATTGTTCACCAAACAGGTGTTGAAAAATAATATTATTCAAATAGTGTAAGTCCAGCGATAATACGATAATTCTGCTCTAAGCTTGTTCAATACTACACTTACATTCAAATATTGCCCCGTTCTTGAGATAAAAATCTAAACTTTCTACCCCATGATTTTTTTTCCAACACTACACAATGAACTATACACTTAAATGGGTGTTTGAGCAGAATATGCCTTGTCATCTCACAGAATTAGTTAGACCTCAAAAGGTCTGCAAATTATATGGCGTAAAATTACCTAATTGGTCGTTACTTCTTAGGACGCTCTACAAAATCCAAAGAAACCACATTCAACAAAGTTTAACTATTGTCGATCTAAAAATATTTGCTTAATAGAATTGAGTTTGAGTCTCTGAACGGGTATGGTTGAACTTTGGTTAGGGCGAATGGGATGACAGGAGACATACGTTTCTAGTTTTAGCCACATATAAACTTTAAAAAATGTAGTGTACTTCTTAATATTAATACATTAATTTTAGAGGAAATAGGGCAGCCAATAATATTAACATTTATATTTCCATGCGGTTCTTGAGTTAAGGCCAATAATATATCAAAACTAAAGTTTTTGGCGTTTTCCCGAGAAATGACACTCGTTATCAGGCCTTTGTAGAGCCGATGCCATTCCTCTTGTGTGTCAGCATTATTTGTCTCAGTATTTGCAATATTTAAGAGCAAACACCGCTAGGTCATGCTCCCCTCTGACCCACCTGGTGGGCTTAGTGATAGAGATTCGTAAAAAGTTGCCACAGTACTGGCACGACCATCTTGGTAGAATTATCGCGACTTTTCATCGCGACCTATTTGAAATGCAAAATATTTACAGTACTTACTTACTCTACTTTTATCCACCACTTTTGCCTTTCATAGCGTCGTGGGGAAATGTAACTTCCTTTCCTGGGCGAGTCGGGTAGCCTCACTCATGGTAATCCCATGTCGCACTTCCTTTACTCCATCTGCCCACCTCTTCCTTGGTCTTCCTCTAATCCTAGTTTTGCTGTTATATGTGGCTAGGGGCCATTCTCATAAGGTGACCGAACCATCTCACTTGTTGTTTTGCAACATATTCTGTGATTGGTGTGGTCCACCATCTTTCTGATATCCTCATTCCTGATTTTATCCCTCCTTGACTTATTAGCTGCTCTTCTTAGGCATCTCATTTCACAGGTGATGAGCTTTCGGGCTGTTCTGTTGTTGAGAGTCCATGTTTGGCACTGATAGCAGAGAGTTGGGAAACATATGGTATTGATGACATTGATGAGTTTTGCTTTTGTATCCATCGGTATTGCAGGATGTGTAAGAAGCGGGCCTAGTTGGTAGATGATATTATTGGCCTTTTGACATCGTGTCTCTATTTCTCTGGTGATACTTCCATCCTCAGAAAAGATACTTCCCAAGTACTTTTAAGAGTCTAAAAACTCCTTTGTCTGTTTTAGCTTGCTGTTGTCAATATCCTTGGGTAATCGGCTAACCACCATAGTCTCTGTTTTGGCTATGCTGACTTTCATGCCATATTTCTCACATGCTGCATTTAGTTTGTTGGTATGATCTTGAAGTCCTGCAGAGTCCTTGTGGATAAGGCTCTGGTCATCTGCAAAGAGAAGCTAATTTATTTCTCCACTAGTTGGCTTTGCCTCCTTGGCGATCTTGTCCATATAAATCAAGAAGAACAGTGGCGACAGCGCACAGCCTTGACGTACCCCTGATGTTTAATACTGGGAACCACTTTGACTGCCCACTTCTGGTTCTCACCATGCATGCATTTGCTGTCTTTATATAGAGCTCTGACGTTATCTAGCAGTTGACCTCTTATACCATATTTACCGTACAGAACTATATTAGTGACAGTGATTTTGATTTCATTCTAACCCGATTTTGTTTTACTGCTCTTTTCCGCTGTATCAAAATATCAAAAGGCTACAATTTGACATGATCTTAATTTGGTTGCAACGGGTCAAGATTCTATTTTCGTATTACCAAATAAATAAATATGTACAAATACCATTAAAATTAAACCGCATGTCACTTACTCAAACTTCAACAAATATATAATGTGTCCTTTTTGTTTTTCACTGTAAGCATGATTATTTATTCAATCGAGTTGGGACAAAAATGCTTTGGACTTTTTATTTATGCAAGAGTCTTCAAAAAACGCTTGATACATAAAAAAGCACACTTAAACAGTGTGAAGGTATTGTCACATAACTGAATCACAAGTGTGAAGTTTTCTCAGAATGAGAAATAAATCAAAGCAATATGACGCACACATTCTTTTAATTGGGCCTGTTTCACGGGTGGAGTTTGTTAGGAATGCCTATATTGTTTTTTAAATTGTCAGGAATGTATTTGAATTCTTTCTCGGTTATGTTTGCTTTCTTTATAGTGTATCAATAATTTAGCAGTGATTCTTTTGCCTTTGGTTATTTTGTAGTTATAGCTATCAAATTTTTGATAAGGAATTTATTTCGATTCTTTGGGATTATAATGGGTCTCTTCTTTGCGTTTATCAAGAAGCACACAGCTCTTGTTTCTTTGTACTTGTATGGAGTTCCGTTAGTTTCTTACGTAAACGTAAAAATCATGAACAATCAGTCTTTGATATTCGGTATAATAATTATGTTCACAATTGCTAAAATGTTACTCTTAGGCTCCTGTACTTCAGACGCCCTTTTATGTATTCTTCTCCAAATTATGTCAATGTTCTGGCAATACAATATTGAATCTTTAGACACTTATTAACGAAATTACAGAGTTAATAGTAATGTATTAAGGAACACATTAGCCCGGCACATTAGTGTCGGTAATGGGCAAATACTCTCAGCTTTCATGAAATAAAATGTCTAGATCGTTGCAGATATGTTATTAAATTAGCTTATTGAGACAATGTTTTGTGTGGTCGGAGTTTCAGGGGTACAATACAGGTCATTTCATTTTATAAGCGGATTAAGTTCCTCAAAATACTAGCGTTTTACCTTTTACGAACTTAATTTTTCAAAAGAAAGAAACGATAATAAATTTGATTTGAAGCGTTTGAACGAATATTGGAATATATTAAATATAGTATCGTGGCTTGTTCTTACAGCTTAAGAATCTAAACATTTTCAATACTCTATACTAAACGATCGGTAATCAAATCCCAAACGCTTGTCGCCGTCGCGACGCGTCGCCATCACTAACGACTGAATCATGGTTTGAGGTCAAATCTACGCGTACAAATGGGCTATTCCACAAAATAGATGCACACCCTAACAGAGGTGTCTGAGTTTTGATCAGTTTGTATGATTAATGGAAATCCAGATTTTCAGTGTCTCAATACGAAACAATTTAGCATAGTTCACAATCGAAAATTCTAAATTTGAGGGGCATATTTCAGACAATTTCGTGATTCCTTATAAATGTTATTGCATTTCCAAAATTTTTCCAGTAACAATGACAACTGGAATTGCAGTCGCTTTCAGGTAGCAAATCTGGAAATCAAGACATTTCTTTTATTTACTCCTCTACAGCTGCTATGCACTTATTTTCTGGAATAGCGCAATGTAATCAACAAAATTGCAACATACTGTTTTATGGGAATAGGCTCATGCGTTATGCTAGAAAATCAGTTAATTTACCAACCTCCTAATGTTCTATTTTTGTGTGTGTATGTTTCAAACAATCAAAAAGAAAACAATCAAATTTCATGGATCATCATGTTTTATTGGGATATCCAAATTGCATTGCGGTTTTAATTATGAGGTTAAAGTTAATGGATACTCTGAATGAGAAAAGTGTCATGTTCAATCACCATAATTACAAGTCAGTCATTACACCGTTAACTTAGGGACACAGGGTCAACCCCTACGAATGGAACATCACACCTCACCTCATGCCATGATGATTTCTTAATTTACGCAATAATTATTCTACTTTACATGTTTGTGGTGAAGTAAAATAAGTGGAATCACAGGGCGTAAAATAGATATTGTCCTGTTGAAACACAGCGTTAACTCCAATTGTCACTATTTCTTGCGTGGGAATAGACTACTAATAGCAAGGCATGCAGGATAGGTGGAATGTTGGCGGGTTCAGTGCATTTTGGGACGAGATTCAGGAAATGAAATATCGTTAAAATATTATCCGTCCTAGGTTATATATACTTTTCTGTGTGGAATTACGAACAAAAGTAACATTCGTTAATAGACATAGACGTGCTATATTTTTTCTTCAATATTTGACCTTGTACTAGTAGTATTTCTCACGTTTTTTTCTTGTTAAATTACTTTGATTGCCTGAAAAGCAGTTTTAATTTGTATGTTACGTTATGTGTGTATCAAATGTATAAATTTGACAACTTTACCTTTATTGTATACAATACAATATATCAACATATACAATACAACATATACAACATATCCAGTCTTATTATGGTACAGATGACCTTGACAAAAAAGGCACCACCCAAGAAATATATTTCAGTATTTCCAACTTGCAAATCACTATTTTCTTACAATCAAACACATATCTGTATTTTCTGTCCAATTGTTGTCACAAAGAGATATTTAACAACCGTCTGGCAGATGTAGCAAAAAAGAAACAAACACAAAGATATTCCAGTGGAGGTAAACTAACATCACTGAGCATTGCTTTACAACTGTTTTAGCTTATCACAACATACATACAATAAAATAATGCTTGAACCATGTGAATATAATTAATCAGTTGAGTTTACACTAGATTTTCACGTATTTAATATAATTTTCAGCAATGGTATAAATATGTCAATGTGTATTTTTCTTCCATACAAATAAATATCTGTGATTGATATTTTTGCCCAGAAAAGCAAAATAACCGGCAAGCTAATCTGGCACAGCAGAAACTAACACAAGTTTATTTCAGTGTGACCAACCTTTAGCATTACAACATAGGATAAAATACTGTTTGAATCACGTGACAATAATCAATCATTTGAGCTTACACTCGATTTCTCACGTTTCAAAGATTATTTTTATGAATGGCGTAAATCCTAATACATATTTAGCATTGCTTTATCGCCACGCAAATAACTCTTAAAGGCGTTACCACGAATTACCTTAATCATTTAATATACGCGGTTATCTTTGAACATAACTTTCAGATTCCCTTCGGTGTGTAGCGGATATCAGAAGCAAAGTTGCAAACATGGAACTAACACACAATAAGATGGTACTCCCCTGGAGCGTTATCACCATTATTATGGTAGTGTCTTCATACCATGCATACGGTAAGTACCAATTCAACTCTAGATATAAATGAATATCAAATTTACGAAGAATGCTTTGTAAGAATTTAATTTTTTTTTTACACATGAATAATTGAGTTATTTGGAACTCATTGTTCCCAACTTTGTTTCAGCTGGGACTGAGATAATACTGATCAAATTGCGTCTGTCAATCAGGCACCCGTTTTTTGTTATGACACTAACCATCATTGATATGGACGGGGAATATGAGAATTTATGTACAATGAAAAGTAAATATAGGTACTCATTTCCTACTTTTACGTCATTCTTGAATAGCAACAAATGAAACCTGAATTTACAAATACAGATAATCTGATACGACTTTGATGAAGTTCAGACATACTACCATAAATAAATTAAGAGAACTAAAAAATCAGGACTCGGTGGGGATTGAACTCCAGTCACTCGATTAGCGGTCGAGATCGTATACCACTGCACTACATCAGTTCATATCAAATAATTCAGATACATGTAGTGCCAGAGGATGATTTAAGGACTTCCCAACATCCCAGAAAGCTCTAGAATTTACGTTTGGTATCAATGTTTCATTCAATTTATTTCTGAATGTCAGTGAACTTAAATTTGCACTGGGATGGGTGAGTTAATTACTCAAGGGTGCATGTCTGGAAATGTCTGCATTTTTGAAGTTGA
Source organism: Amphiura filiformis (assembly GCF_039555335.1). Taxonomy (NCBI): domain Eukaryota; kingdom Metazoa; phylum Echinodermata; class Ophiuroidea; order Amphilepidida; family Amphiuridae; genus Amphiura; species Amphiura filiformis. The sequence continues at coordinate 12,076,976 of NC_092632.1, forward strand.
TATGCCGAAAAAGAATTAACTCATTTAATCTTCACCCTGTACGATATGGGTTGGTTTTGGACAATGGTGCAAATCACTATAAAAACCGATATCCGTACAGAATAATTATCGATGTTTCCAAGCAGTGTTGGTTTTTGTTATAGAAAAAGTTTTAAAAAGTCACTAGCCATAGGCATTTTATGATTGGTTTTTATCAAAACTTTTGTGTACTAAGGTGTGACGTTCTACTAGAAAGAAATACACATCACAATCACTTAGTGTCAATACAATTTACTCTAATTATTTATCAATTTGTTCCCTTTTGTCGTCTGATTGCGGTAGGAATTTTAACAATAAATTAATAACAACATTCGAAAGATCAATAGATTAGTGCCCATGCACTAGTAGATTGACCACAACATGCGTCCCTTTTTCCACTTTTTGATATATTATATAATGGTTTTCCTGCCATACCACTAGCCTCAAGTAGCTAACCTTCGCCTTTGCTAATTACATTCTAGCTTTAATGAAGAAACTTATCAATAACATCGACTATATTGATAGATGTATAGAAGACCTGGTGAAAATTAACCTTTGAAACTGACCTGGGAAAAAATAAAATTGAAGATGAAACACTTAATCAGGGCAGGTTGCATAGAAATTTAATTATCAAAATCATCCGCGACTTCCGGGTCAGTCCAGTTAATATGGTTAATGGAGCACATTTCCATGAAGATGAAAACCATGACAACCATTTCCATTGTAACTCATTTTGAAATTAAGATAAATCATTTATCCTTTTATCGGCTCGTTTTTGTTTCATTTTTAATAGCATTTTATATATTGGACCTGACCCAATTTTTGATAAAAGTTATACATTTTATTACTATTAATATTCTCAACAATAATGCAAATGCAAAGACCTGTCGCTTATAATGACCAAGTACTAAATTTTATGTTTCTTGTTTTGCCAGTAAAATCTAATTATGGCAGTTACTTTGCCTATAAATTTTACAGCAGTACTTAAAAATGCTGTACAATTTTCATTATAACACCAGGAGTAATCAAATAAACAAAGTAGTATACCTTTAGATTCTTGTATATTTTTACATTCGTTTACTTTTTACAGTACACTTTTAAGTGTAACAAAATGTCCTTTAGTTCAAAAATTTATTTTAAAATTATCATTATTCTTCTAAGTGTACATACTATTTAAATAGCTTCTTTTTTATTTTATTGTTTGTCCTTTTCCAATATATGTCCATTAATTTAAAGAAACGGTCCATTAAATATTTTATCAAGCATACTAAATACAATTAACTGATTAAAAGGTCTCTCTCATTTCATCAGGGAAAGTATTGTGTGTATGTCCTCAAATACCTAATAAATACAAGTTTTCGTGTCTACTGCTTCCATCGAATGGAAAGAATTTTAGTTCATAAATTATGCTTTCGATTTATATAATTTTATAGATTATTGTCACCATATTAATAGCATCTTTGCTTACAAGGTCTATATTGTTTCTGACCATCGATTTCCAATGTTTATATAAGTATTAACAACCAAGAAAAGGAGGCACTTCGTAGCTTCATTGGTAGCAAGGAAAGGGTGACTTCATAGCTTCCTTAACATTCAATATATGGGGAAAATTAAGTGATTCTTAACATGCTTAACTAGGAATAGCTACATGGAAATGACGAAAGGGGTGCCACGGGAGGGGTGCATTAACTAGAGTCGTGTGTCTTGAGCTCGCCACCAAAAAAAGGTGGCGACGTTACATTTTGCCAAAGTCGACTCAAAACAAATGATGATATATCTGTTAAGCAAGAAGTTATTGTCATGCTTGTGGTCTCATTTTATTGCTAAATAAAATGCACTTTCAACCCTGTAAAAAGAAATACTTGAACTTTTTAAATACTGACAATGTGCTTCATATAATTCAGAATGGGCAGGGTGGCGGTGGTGGGGGATGTGGTGGTGGGGGATGTGGTACACACAAACTCTATGGGATTGGTATTTTTAGTGCGTAATCTGCTTCTGTAAAGGCTGTAAATTGGATTTGAACTCTATTTAGCATCTAAACGACTCACGACCTTACAGCTAAACAATTCTACTAATTGTTTTTAATCATTTATGATTGGTTTAGTGTAGAAAATACAAACTTTTCCATACAAAACTACCCGTTGTCATATTAAACACTGTAGTAAATAATGCAGATGTCTTCAAAATCTGAAAGTTACTGTAAAATTTTAATTACTTATCCTATCATAGTCAAAGTAAAGATTTTCTGAAGGGAAATTTGACGAGGAATCTAAATATGGACATATTTTTTCTGTATGGGTTAGGGGCAAAATGTTTAGGTTCAAAATATGTTGAATTGTAAAAAAATCTAACATACGTTGGGACACCCTATAATCCGAGATTACCAAACAGCTGTGATTTTGGTTTCTTCCGAAGTCAGCTGGGTCTCCATTTCCTCTAACCAAATGAATGTTGTTTACTTCCAGTTTATTACTGTAAGTTGGTAATAAGCAATGCATTGAGTGACCCATTTTTTATCAAAATCTTTTTTATTCCACCCTGTATAACTTGCAGGTCACCCTGTATACTGAGTTGAAATGTATATATTGGAATTGCTGATGCCTTCAGCTTTCCAAAAATGTATACTTTTGCTAGTTTAGGGTTGATGATTGTCGAGATAATCTAATTAGAAACCCGGTTGGTGTAAAAATTCATAATATTTGTCATGTAACGCTAAGGGTGGCGAGTTCAGGACACACGGCCCTAGCTTAGTTGGTAGCAACGAATAGGTGTTGCTTCATAGCGTTATTTAGACTTGATCCACCAGTCCTTCAACTGCTTACGCACGGTCATCGGGTTGTGCTTGCAGGTGCGGCCATTTTATTCCGCCATTTTGAATTGTTTCGAGGTCGGGGCCAAGGGACTCAGGCTAAGCGTTATTTAGAACAAAAGGGTGGTTTCCTAGCTTAAATGGGAGCAAGGAGAGGATGGCTTCATAGCTTAATTAATAGCAACGAAAGAGCGCTTCATAGTTAAGTTGGTAGCAAGGTAAATAAGGGTGGCTTCATATCTTACTTGGTATGAATGAAAGGGCAGCTGCATAACTTAGTTAGTAACAAGGAATAGGGGTGGCTTCAGAGCCTATTTGGTAGAAACGAAAGGGTGATTTCATAGTTTTCATCCTCTTTTTGTGATATTTTTCAGTAGATATCCGCGAAAAAGGCTTATTCCCAAAAAGTTGGTAGCAAGGAATGGGTGGTTTAGTATAAATTACTGTAGATAGTTGCCACTTGCCAGGAATATAGGGGTGGCTTCAATTTATATGAACTTTTAAATTGTCTGATTTACGCTGAATTGCTGATAGTGTCTTAACATTGGAAAAAGTGACCAAGAAATCAAGAAAATATCATGATGCAATTTTTGCACAAGCCCAATGTGGAAGTATGTAAACAATTTAGCAACGGTGCCTTTAATTGGTTGTTCATTGGTATGATGATAATAACTCAATTGTAATAATTGCCTCCTTTGCCCGAGTGGATCAATTCAGGACAATATTTCATCTAAAAAAACTAATAAATTTGTATTTTTTTCGCTGTTATTTCAGCTCAACCGGGTCTAGATAGAAGATCAAACATAACTAATTGTCCGCAACGAGACTTGTACTACGTAACTGACAATGACTTTATCCATCTCGATATTTCTGCACCAAGAATCACAGATGCCTGGAGATTGAGGCCAGGATCATGGCCCATTACGGTAGTCAGAATGGTAGGAATACCACCTGATTTCTACATAGAGAGTGGGAACGCTTTATACGTACCGATTGGGCTTTCACGTACAGTCATCTATACTTTTACTGATTCAGTTGGTTATGTAGAACAGTGCCTATTTACTATTCATGCTAGTAAGTATAAATTTCATATATTATTCAATATTATTATATTATTATAGTGAGCATCCAAAAGGTAGTACCTGCACCAGCATATCCAACAGGAAAAATATGTCCCATTACCGTATGATCTTGATGAAGGGAATAAGGGAAATCCTCTTCTTGGGGGTCATGTCATGATGTGATGACCTCATATCAACCTCCCCTTCCCTCCCTCCAAACTGAGATGTTTTGGATGTATTCTATGTGGTACCCCGATTCGGTACCAATGGGTAGCAATGTGTTTCTACTATCCTGTGATATCAAAATAAGTACAAACCATCTCCATGACAATGATATCATAAAACATGTAAGGTTTGAAAAAAGGAAATCACTATTGGAATCCTAACATCAAGTTTGGACCAACAATAAATATCAGTGGGTTTCGTCACTGTTACCATCCTGCCATCCAGTAAGGTGACAGGTAAAAATGAGCACAAGGTATGGTTCCAAGATTAGCCAAGGTCATTTAGTGGCTTATTTGAGCGTTTTGGAGCAAAGGGGAACTTATTGGATGAGTTAATGAATACAGATCGATAAGCCAAAAGGGGGGCCAGCAAATTTTGGTACCTATTAATGGCTCTATAAAAAAAGGCTTAGGAAAACAGTACAGAAACGCTTAAATATGCACATTTATCTGATCGCTGTGCTCCTAATATAATGACCATTTAAAGCCTCCCGGCTCATAATTATTGCACAGACCAAATCCCAAGTACTGGTACACAAGGAATCATTTTTGAAGGGCATGTTCAAAAGTTAAGGGGTCTTAAAGTGACATGGACTAAAAGGGGACCCTTTTGGTGACATGTTGTGATAAAGATGTCTTTATCAGATCAGATCTTATCAGGAAGATCTGGCAATCTCTACTGAAATCACAGCCTCATTGTGAGTCAATCAAATGGAAAGGCTGCTATATCTGTCCATCTACAGCAAGTACTTACAATATATTTTCAATACAGAAAATGAAATCATGCATGGTAGATGTCACAAAGTTTATTTTGGTTGGATATTAGGTTAATGAAACATGAAAGTGTCACAAAAAGACAGCTAGGCTATTGTTAGGTAGATAGCCATCCCACGCACTGTCCTAATAGAGATATGGTCCTGACACCATTTGAAATGGACTTACATCTGGGTGTTAATGTGTTATTTCTAAGGTTATGTAAAATTAACACCTGGTTGTTATATATTTTGTCAATCTTTTAACGTACTTGAGTCACATGTATGTATAGGAATACATAATAGGGCCAGATAAATGAAAAAATAACTTTTTATACATGTAATTTTATATGAAAAATCAATTTTAGGCAGTGTGGTTATATCATGATACTGCATCAAATGGAATATGATATTAAAGGTGGGTTAAAATTGTTAAGAGTCTTAGAGTGGTTTGGTGGTTTTATGCTTGTACAGGCACACATAGTGTGAGATTTAGTTAGATTGGGTGGGGTTTGGGTTTAAATGGTTTTCAAGGTCATTATACCAAACCAAAATGGGTACATTTCTTGTCTTCCACAATAGGATACATAATTTAATATTCTGATATTATTTTGAAACCAAGCCTCACAGTTCTGGTAAACAAGTTCAATGGGAGCCATAAAGTTTTAATTGTGTTCAGCCTGAGAGCTCAGACTGAATTAGTCATATTATATTGGAGAAAACACTAATGTGCTGTTTAATTCAACCATTTGGAAATGTTCAATGTTGCACTCACTATATTCATTGTTCATTCCATGTTATTGTTCATAATGCATTCCATGAGTTGTCACAATATGTGCTAAAATGGGTGGTTAAACTTTTGAAACTCTGTATAAAAGTGAGCATGCATAATCTCACATTTCGGAGATTAGTCTTCAAAATATCAGCTGGATAGAAAATCTTGTGTTAAATATATTGGTATCAGTGTGCTAAATTGGGGGAGATATACATTCCTAATGGGTAGTAAAAGGGAGATAACATCTTTGATTTTCAGCAAAAGTGATAAAATAATTGCCTGAGTATACCAGGTCATCAGTTCTTCTAAAGAGTGCAGACAAAATACAAAAATAACACATCAACAGCTCCATGACTTGAACATTTGTAATTTTAATGTTTGAGTAACTAACTGTTAAAGCTGCTAGTACCCCAATTTTACATGAGGATCTTTAGTGACATCATATCAAATAAGTTCTAAAACATTATCTAAGTAACATCTCTCCTATAAGGACAAACAATATTTCATTTTACCAGTAATAAAATAAATTCTATAAACACTCTAAAACTTATCAAATGACCACTCCAAAGCAATGTCCCTAGAACATTTACAGAGAATTATCACCCATTGATTGAGGTATATCACCCATTGGTTTAATTTAAGACAAGTGTACAATTATTATCGATACACCTTTTGCTCAATCAAGTACCTATGTTTCTTTTATTTTTCAGTTGATTGGGTATATTGCCAGAATGACATGTGTCAGAATGGAGCAACCTGTATCAGAGATGGACCAATTAATGCTGAATCTATCTGCATATGTCCAAGGGGTTACTATGGACTTTCCTGCGAAAATGGTAAGTTATTACTTCAGCATACATAGCATATGTTTGATTTGTATAGATAGTTAGCATAATGTTTGATTTGTACAGGAAGAGTCAAACCCTGTGCCCATTAAGTGTCAGAGCTATTTGAAAAGAGAAGGGCAACCATCCCCTGTTCTGATATCTGCAATCAATCTTAGGTTCCAGGATCATGCATAAGTAAACTGTGCACATAAATCATGTGCAACAATACCCAAAATTGAGGTTTAGCACGTATATAGGAAGAAGAAGGACCTCCCCGTGCCCATATTGGACCAATTGCTGCATGTGGTTTGCAACTTGCCCTCATGCATTTTAACTTGCCCAGAAAGTGCAAATCATATTAAATGAGTGCCTTTTGGTGAAGTTGTCTTTCCATATAATGTTTATTCACACCTGGACAAGTAAGAGCAGTGTTACAACTTGCCTAATATATTTACAGCTGGTTTTTTTTCAATGGCAAATTAAATTTGTGCTAGAGAAGGATTAGAACTTAATGAATTTGCAGAGTAAGACAAGTAACTAGCTTGGTCATTCCGTTGTGGGTGCAGCAAGCTCCGTAATTGGTACATTTTTCCTGCTTGTAAGGGAAGCAGGGTCCAAAACAGGGTGATTAAAAGTCAAAATGGATGATTTCCATCAATTTTAACTTTGTTACCAGTGTTCTTTACTCAACATGCTAACAATATTAGTAATAACTATCAGGAAAGGGTGCAATCCATTTAAAGCTGAAATAACAAAGTGGAGTTTTAGTGGAACTTGATGCCTGTATCTCAAAATTGCTGAAAAACACACAGAATTTGGCTGATTCCGTTTAGGTGTAACTTGCAGGACCTGAGTTTTTGGCATAATTTGTAATGTAAACATTACAAATTATGCCCAAAAATCAGGTTTGAAAAAAATAACCAATTTATTATTTTAAGATCATACATTATGGCTTTAACATAAAATATCTTTCTTTCCATCCCTACTTCACACATACACAAATAAGTTCCGTGGGGGAAGTCTGCCCACAATTGAGAGGTCTGGAGTTGTTCAGTTGTTCATTTAGGCTTTGTACAATATTTGCACTTGTATGTAAAACCTAAAATAATCAAAAAGTTTACAAAAAAAAACTTTACAAATTGTTTCTGACAAGTTATTCACCACAACCACAATAGTCTGTGCAAACAAGCAAGTTGGTCAAAATGTAAAAGTGTGAAGTCTGTTTAGTTTTAACTCAAATAGTATGATTAAGACCATGCTGATAATAATTATACTAGTAGTATGTGAAACAATAAAGACACTATCCTTGATAAGGAGCATAAATGTTAATTTTTTTAGGAATGATTTTAAAGAGAAGTTAACACATTTGTCATTAATTAGGTGGGGTTTTTTCATGGAAAAAATTGCCCAAATCATGAAAATACAATGTAAAAGTGTTGATAAATGTGATGGTCCATTCTATTGGGTGTAGATAAGTGTCCATATGGACAGACCCCTACAATATTGTTAAGTCATGTTTGGTTTATAACTTGCATGGTATATGTTAGCTTACCTATACAAAACTTTTTACAAATATTTGAAAATCGGATTTTCAAAGAATTTTTAGATTTTCTGACCCGATTGAGCAAATTACTCACAGTGTCTTATAACTGACAATAATACTCTATTATAATAGCAATAAGGAAATAGTATTTCTTCACTAAATTTGAAAATGTTGTGTAGACTGTAGGTACTCAAAGAATACCAATTCAAAACTGTTTCTCTGTGTAGTGAACTGAAAATAAAACTATTTATTATTTTGTCTCTTTGGACTGCTTCCAGTAAATAAGTGGGTGGAAATGCATTACAAAGTGCATAATATATCATGACTGAATCCATGTATTATACCTAATATGCTGGTATTTACTTGGGTTCAAAGGCAATTATCTTATATGCCATGAAAAAGAATAAAATGTTTAACAAACAAAAAATTTTTTTGACTGTAACATATCTATATTTCGTCAGCGATGACATTCAGACTATTTTGTCTACTTTGTAAATGTACTGACTATTTGTAACTTAGGAGCAATGACAGTTCAATACTGCCATTAAAGGATTTATTTTGGGGTTGATGGGCGGGGTTATGATAGTAAAGGTAGACACACTGATACATGACTGTACAGCTGCAATTTCAAGCTTTCACCATGTTTAGATATGGGTCACAAAGCTTAAGAAAGCTGGTTTGGGGAGTTTTTCCAACATTTTACCAAAACTGTAATACAGTAATTTTCATTGTTTTCTTAGCACAATTGAACAAAGCAATAATTGAGGGATACATTATTAGAATTGATAGCATGATTGCTTATGCCCAAGGTAGAGACAAGGACATTAACAATGGCCATGCCCTCAATTCTTATCAATTCTCAGGCAACATTTGATAATTGTATTTTATCAAATAATCAAAAAAAATACAATTCTTAAAAATGTGATTTTCCTACTTTTTTTCTATTCTGCGATACTTGTGCTAAAGCAGCTGTGCATTAAACATGGCTGGCCTTCTACCAATAATGTGCGCCTTTAGATAACGCACATGCATAGCCATCAATCGGGGGCAGGTGGATGTGCCCCTGCCCCCACACCTTTGGGCAAAATGGCCCATTTTTTGTTCTTTGCAGCCACTTTTTGACAATTCAGGCCAATTGCCCCCCCCCACACACACACACACACCCCACATTTCAAGCCGGATTGGCACTAATGCACACATGTATGAATGTCATTGTTTTGTGGCAAATTTAGCTTATCTGGAATGGAAATTATTTCAGTCAAAGTCCAGACCATCAGTAATTTTCATACAGTATCACCCTGGTATCTTTACTGGCAAACTAAGATACAATGAACAGAGTGCAATGCTCAGTCAATGGAAAGTAAACTATTCATGTGATAATGTTTAACTGGTTTAATCTCAGCAGTCAGCACTGGTTAATAAATGCAGCAATTTGTTGTTGTTGATGTTGTTGTTGTTGTTTTTCCAATTTGGTAATATTATATTGCCAGTGACAAATAGTCTCTATTCACAGGTCATTAGGCACATTTTTTCAACAGTAGAGAGTAATTTGCTTCTAGACCAGAAATAATTGGAGCCACTAATCTACATTAAGGTGTGTGTAATGACAGGAGCAATATTTGTCCAGTTTCACTCATTTAAATAAAACAAACCTGCAGTGTACATGTATTTTATTGATATTAATACATTGATTTTATAGGAAATGAGTCAAGGAAGTCAATAACTGGATTTATATTTTCATAGGTCTTGCAGTACTAAAGTTAAGGCCAATAATAAGTATTTCAAAACAAATGTTTTACGGCATTTTTCCCCCTCCCAAGAAATATCATGCACATGAGGCAAAAATGAAACCCCTTATATCAAGTCTTGGGATCTCCTTTACAGGCGTTTTGCTAAGTTTCTTGTGTGTCAGCTTCATTTGTCTCAATATTGGAGTGCAAAGACTGCTAGGTCATACTCCCCTCCGACCCACCTTAAATGATAAATTGACCCAGAACTTGTTATTATTTTCTGCAAGTGTACCTACATCTGATCAATATCACAAACAAACTAACTCGATTTCTTTAAAAAGGTTACCTTTTTGTCAAAATTTATTTCTGAATGGAGACCAAAATTGGAATGTGTTTGGAGTCGGAAATGTGTCAAATTTTATGAATGGATCAACAAATTTTGTCACCTTTTATGAGTGGCTGTAATATTAAAAGTAAGCCTAGTCACCAGATAAGTCGAGTTATTTGTGTTGAAAATTGAAACAAAAATTCAGTACTTGTTGTTCTAAACAGCATTCGCTATGCCTTGAGCTACTAAACAAAATTATTATTTAGGCCTGTATAAGACATGGTTCATGCATTCAAAGATACTTGGCTTAATAAAAACTGCTTTTAGCAGAAAAACCAATGCACCAGAAAGTCTTCCAGTAGATTTTTTAAAAAACTAAATTCAAAAGCATATACCTTTTTGTGATTGTTTTTGTTTGTCAGTTTATTTTCTGAGATGGCTATAGGCTAATATGAAAATTCAATTGAATCATAATAAAAACAAGATAAGATCTTCCAGATACTTCTACAAATGTGTTTTTTTTTCCCAAGTGATTCTCGACCTTGATTTTTCAGGCAAATCAGTGGTACAGACCCCTGTTATATATGCAACCCCAAGTTGTGAAAACTTTCACTATAAATTCACATTTCTGCTTGAATTGTTAACAAATTGTTGTTGATAAACAGATTGGCCACTGTACATTAGGTGACAAATGTAAATACTTAATACTGAAATTAGTTTGACCATGTCTACGCCCAAACACAAAGCAGAGACTAAGTTTGAGATAAAATTTTGGAATGGCGGTGCCAATTGGGGGGGGGGGATTTTCTCCAATCTACAGCTTCCCCACAGTCAAAATAGGTCTTTAAATATGCTCAGTGGCATACTTATACTAGGCAAAGTTGTGAGAGACTGTAAAGTCTTCTGACAGTCCTCCGACTGATCTGCATCAAAATGTACTCTACCACAACAATTTGTGTGCAAACATTTTTTTGGATATTTACACTATTTTGGCCCATATTGAAGGTAAATTTTGGTATTAAATGAAGATGCACCAAACAACTTTGATCAGTTTTCTGCTCCGTAGATCGAGCAAGCCTATAGGTAAAAGCCATCTGGGGGACACTCTGCCCCCTGCCTCAATTTAAATACATTTATTGCTACTTAAATTTGAATTCATCATGTAATGAGAGCATAATGTTTTGTGTATACATTTATAGGTAAATACACAACAAATTATTACAGATCTATTATTTATACTTTGAATAGTCATGCAGACGTCGATGATTATGAATAAATTGTAAACATCAGCAAATGAGTTTTGAAAAAGAAAAGAAGATATGTTGACAGGTCTCTATTACCATCTCTATCTAGAACAACAACAACAAGCCCTTCACTTAGAAATCAAAGGTTTGATTTCCAATATTGCCTTCATTAAAATCACCTGTTTGGCTTCAGAACAATGCAATAAGGAAGTCACTTTCCATTCACACTTTGGCAACTGTCAACACAGTCACATTAAGGAGAGGAGTACAAAGATTTGTACCATTTGTATCTGTATGTTTGTTTATTTTTCACACCTGTACATTTAACCAACAGTATTAAATAGTATCAAGACTGGTTGACATTATGCTCATTATGCATGATTTTCAAGCATACCAACCAATCATTTATTTTAAGGTTAGCAACTGTTTTAAACTGTTGCGATTTGGTATTCAGAGCATCTTGCCAATGGTAGCGAGCATTGGCAAAAATGGCATTGATCATTTCATAGCGAGTGTGTAGAAGAATTCAAATATCACAGATATACTTTTGTAGGTCGATCCTTTGGTTCTTGAGTTATGTTGTAAAGAGGACTGAAACAACAAGACCTTTTAAAAACGTACATAACTCATTACAATGAATCAAGCAAGTTTTCAAAGTATATGATTTGTAGAATGAACTTTTGCAAAACATCAAGTGTTATTTTTCAATAATATATTGATTTAGATAATGAAAATCAATTTTTTGGCTGCTTCGACCAACAATTACTCGTCTACCCTTAAAAGGTAGATATGCTGCAGGGAAACAAATTCCAAATGAAAAGAAAATAAACATGAATTTGTTAATTGTACAGCTCATTAGGTTCTACTAAAGCAATTTTGATTTAATTCAGTATTAATATCATATCAGTGCATGGCTTTAACAGAAGGAATTTTTACATAACCTTGACTGGTTTGTACTTTTTAAAAATTGTTTTGAATTTTGCTTAAACAAATGTCAAAAAAATGTCAAAATCAAATTATACAAGTTGCAGAGGATATGTACTGGTGAGCTCTAAATACTTGAGGATTAAGCAGACAATCGGCGATTAGCTTAACCAGAACACCATGAAATTCTTCAAAATTCAGGTTTGGGCATTTTTAGAACATGTGTTTTATGTACTAATAAACCATGCTTTGGTGAACTTGAATGTGAAAGACATCTAAATAATCTGATAAATTCTGACATTAATATGACCATAGGATAAAGGTGAGTATCAGGTGCACTTTTTAACTTGCCTAAGCAAGACTGTAAAATTTGGATATCACTGTTAACAGTGAGAGTGAGCAGTCAATGGAATATCCATTACGACTTACAAGACTACATATGTACAATCCTGGTCAAAAATAGTTGGAACACTTGTGTGAAAGTAGGACTGTAAACTGTATTTCCATATATTGCTTTCTTTGGTGTGAATTCCTACTTCTACAACCTCCCCCTTATCAATTTTGGCTGTCACTAGGTGGGCATGGCCAGCTCAACTGGTTACAACATTTAATGGAGGGAATGAGTGGGTACATATGAAGTATACACATGTCAAAGTGTTTAAACAATTTTGGATTGTAGTTATTTGCAGTGATATAAGGATGTGTAAATATGTGATTAAATTAACATTATTATTTGCTGGAGGACAGTTATAGGCCAAATACTTTAGAAGAATCTTTGATTGTGCCAAAATTGCAATCTTGATTATTTTGAACTCTTTAATGTGAATATTCAGAGTGATATGTGCGTTTACTATTTTTTTTATTTATACACTCCTATGAGCATTGTTGTTATAATGTTTTTAAAGTAGGCTATAACTTCATTTTGCACTGGTCTAATATGTTGTACTTGCTTAAAATATGCTTTGAAAGTGGTTAGATTATATCTGGATGCAGTTTGATTAGATCTAAAAGCAGCAAGAAATCACATGGGATTTTTTTAATACAAGAATTATTAGACTTTTGTAAAACACTGGCCCCTCTCCAAATAAATCAAGAATATGATGAGAAGATATTTCATTATTCGACCTTTACACTAACCGCTCAACTCGATTCTGTGTGAAAATCTTAAGACAGATAACAGGGACTTTTCTGTTGAGTTTGGCATAGATATTCCTAATCTTTTTAAAGAAAATGTGTATGTTATATTATTCAAAATGAAACTTTGATGTGTGCAGGCAATTGGAAACTAATGACTTAGTTCCTTAATGCTCAAAATAATGTTGTCAGTAAGAGAGAGTAATAAGGTATTCACAATTTTCAACATGTGGTGTCCTGAAAACATTTGACCCTATAGAATATCATGCACATTGCCAGTGGGTATTGTCAGGTTTGTGTTTAGACTCCATAGAAACGTGTTTGGTTAACCGGGAATTCAGAACTACCCTACTTAGACGGACTAGGAACATAGTGTAAGCATACTAACACCATGTATAAGTACAGTGCACATTTTGACACTCAAAACTGTTTTGGAATCAACTGTATAAAAACATACTACAAGATATAAGTTGATTTAATTGTTGTGTATTTATTGTGTGAGGAGCGGATGGGTATGCATGGGGGATTTGAGTCTCATGAAAGTAAATTCAAAATGGTTAAAAATAAGCATATAAAAATACCATTATTATTTATTATGGCCATAATTTTATTAATGCAAAAGTGACTTATTTACGATTTTGTAATATATTTCAGTGAACACCAATTAATGCAGTTGAGCTTTTTTTGACCATTTCTGGAGCAAATTTCTCAAAGTTGGTCATTTTTTTTTTAAATTTTAAAATGGTTCCTATATCTAGTTTTTAAAAATTAATTTTAAAAAAGCTGTTTTGGAGGATTTTGAGCCAAGATGAGCATTTTTGGCCCAAATTCTAAATACACTTTAGACAAACAATTTAGCAGTTATGAGTCCCAAAAGTTTCCATAATTCCAGGGTTAAGGCCAACCTTAAAAGCCTTAATGTACGATCTTATAATATAAAACTGGTTAATTTTTTTCAAACCTGATTTTTTTGTAATGTTTACATATGTCCCAACTTGCACCTAAATGGAATCGGCCAAATTTGTTGTCTTTGTAGGTCAACAGAGCAAAGTTCGACATATTTTCATATTTTTTTAAAATTATGATAATATGTCCTCCACAGAACTGTGTGTTAAATGGCCAAAATAACCAGTGCAGTTTCTTTCACGTTACCTTGTTATTTCAACCTAAAATGGACAGCAACCCTTCTCGTTAGTTATTACTAATATTATTTCAACACTTTGAGTAAAGAATAACAAAATCAAAAGTTGATGGAAATCGTACATTAAGGCTTTAAGTTGAGAAATTATATACATATATTTGAATGAGGCTGCTGTTTTCCTAATTTTTACCAAATTTTACAATTTAAAAATATCTACTGACAATTTTAATGACTTTGATTTATATAAACAATTTAATTTTTTTACCCTTTCACTGGATCACTGAATGGGTCTTTAAAATGGGGCATTTTAATAGAGGAAAAAATAAAAATCTATTTTATTCTGGAAATGTTACAATATTGCTTTAAGGATAGCTAAATAGCAGAGGCTTTGCACGTTTTCCTGTCAACTTGGCAAGTGTGTCAACTCCCTTTTTTCTTTATTGTTAGTCAATAAACCGTGTCTCTCAATGGCTCTCAATGAATTTGCTACACAAATCCTAAGTATTCAACCATGGATATCAGTGAAGATCCACCAAAAATTGTTTGTAACATCTTTGTCAAAAAAGTGACTGTGACAAATTAGCTGCATATTCTTTGCTTGTAATTAACACAATTAATTTGACAAGTTTAGGAACTTATAGGAAAGAAAGTACATAACACCATTAAAGCCGGCATTAAAGTGTCTTAAATCACACAATTGAATATCACATTGACAGGTGTTTGTATGGTCATTTATCAAATAGGTCATTGACATCATTAAACTATTAGTTACAGTGGTGTAGACTTATTTTTGACATGGGGGGGTTGGAAAATAATTCTTGAAGTACAATGAATCCCATACCTTATGGAGACAGAATAAGTTTATAGTACAGATTTTTTGTCATATTGGAGCTAAATTACTGAATATGGTGCAGAAGTGGAATAATTGCAAGCAAAACACACACAAATTTGCACTTTTTAATGGCCCAATATTAGGTTAATTTGGTCAGAAACCCACATATACAGGTGTCAACATTAAGGGGGATGATTGTATGGACCATCCCCCCTCAACAGCAGGAATTATAATAGGTATTGTTTCCATGTAAAGTACAGTGAGTTCACTTCTGCGGTTCACATACAGCCTGTGATTTGTGTTCCTATGATTGTGATTTTGTTCCTTCAAGATATTCATTCTGGATCATTCTCTGCTTTTCTCTTCCCACCACCCCCCCTTTTTTTTTAATTTTGTCACATTGTCCTCACCCTACCATAATTCACATCACATAGCCTAATATATTATTTTGTTCTTTTCAGTTGATCAAGAGCCTCCAGCAATAGTCGCCAACAGCTGTCCTAACAATACCATAGGATTTGCACCAGAAGATGGCACAGGCAGTTATCTGGTGTCATGGCGAGAACCCATAGCAACAGATGAAACAGATATCACCATTGATAAAAACCATGAGCCCTTCACAAGTTTTCAACCTGGTATAACAGATGTGGTGTACACTTTTACTGATGTGGCAGGGAATAGAGCAACATGTTCCTTTACTGTCCAGATTTATGGTAAGAATTGGATTAGAAATTATTAATACCTGTAGCATGACTGTGATTAAAAACATTTGATATCCCTAGCGGGATTAACAGAGACTTTTGGAATATGATAATCATAGCAAGTCTTTTTTTTTTATTTGATACCCCTAGTGGGAGTCCCAAAAGCGCTAGTCTCTCTTTTTGGGTACACTACCCGGCAAGAATCCAAGTACCTCTGGGCATACGTGCCCCTGGTCCCCTTTTGCCCTCGCCACGTAACTGTTTTGGGAGAATGCTAAACATTTTTTTAATTGTTTCTCAAATCTAGCAATTTTGTACACAAAGATATTCATTTTCTTAAACTTAACTCAATTTCTTCATTTCAGAGGGTTACTGGATTCTTTATGATGGTGAGGCACCCGAAATCTACCACTGTCCCTCTGATAATGTAATCATCAGAATACCACCTGGACAGACACAGACTGTTGTAGGATGGACAGAACCATGGGCTAAAGATAAATCTGGCAAGCTACCAACCAAGAATAACAACATTGGTCCTATGTCTATGTTTCCAATAGGAAGGACAAGAGTAGAATATGTCTTCACTGATGATCAACAAAACAGTGCTACATGTGCTTTTGACATCATCGTGATAAGTAAGTTACATTTTAAATAACTGAGACTACTGTGGAGGTACAATTTGACAAGGTTGCTACATCAGCACACAAAATACAAGTTATGAGTCAGCCTAAAAATTGTATTTTATAAATCACATTTATGGTAATTGTCGGACCAACTATAAACTCAATTATTATGTAAAATATTGTGTGTTATTGTCTGATGTCTAACTTGCCTCAGGTTGCCTTTAAATGATATTTATTGTTTACGCTCAATGCACACAGATAGTAACATTATTGTAGGGCAACAAACCTTTTTGTGAATGATCAAGGCTTTCATCCATAAATTCTTAAATTCAAGCACATTCCTGTATGTCTGAGCTTGACAACTACAAGAGTGTGACACAACACAGCATTGAATAATCATCATTTGACTTTTAAAGCTTCAATCGCAAGTTTGGTAGAAGTTCTTCTTTGCTCGTGTTAATTTTCATTTACGTAAATATAAGAAACATGATATGATCCCCACTTTCCATTAAAAATGGCATTAAATAGGAAAGGAGTGTACAAATTGTACTTTTTAATATATTTAAGGCTACTTTGGGTAGACTTCAAAACCCATCCGCTAGTAAACCGCCGGCATCCTGCTAGTAGAACCAGCTAACACAAGTTCTGAACAATAAAAAACCAGGCCCAATCACCGGTTGGTTTGCCAAGACACCAATGATCAACTGGCAGTTGGGTTTGAAGCTATCCCTTATGCTTACCTTGTCAAATAGCTAATAAAACACACATTTAAATGGAAATTGAATGACTAACCCTAACCAGTATACACCCATAATCATGTTAACATAGTCAAGATGACATTGAATGATTTTAAACTGAAACTACCTGACATCAAAAAGCAAATACTGATTGGTGTGCCTTTGCAACAAATTGTAACTGTATTTACACAACCAGCAGAATAACAAAAGACTCAAACAAAGAACACATTTGTTCCACCTAATTGAAATTAACAATACTGATATAGTAGTAGAGAAATGGGGAAATTCCCTGTGATGTACTAGGGCAGAAATATATGTTATGCATGACAACAAACACTGCTGGTCAATATTGATTTAGTTAGCATTTTTGTAATTAATTTTGATCATCAATAATGAAAATTAAAATACTACCTTGTATAATGCTTAAAGGTCAATGAAAACTATATGTATATCCCTGGATGTATATGCAGTTAGAAATAGCTTATGCAAGCTATGCAAACTTACAAGAAGGACAGGTTGGACCAGTTATTTCCCATGAACTATTTACAAATTTTTTCCCTGTTTTCCCAAAGTCAACAAAATAAAGATAGCATACACTTAACTACCTCGTAGTTTGCTATCTACTGAAGACAGCATAGAACACCTTGTAAATTGCTATTCCACTGGAAGCAGCAGATAATACATTGTAATTAGCTATCAATTGAAGATAGAATAGACTACATTATAACTTTAAAAGGTGAGCTGTTGTAAACTGCTTATCCACAAAAATAGCCTGTTAAGTAAAATTTCAAAGTTTTAGGGGCCTGAGCTTTCGATCCTAGCAGGATATTTATCAAAGGTTCTGCCTTTGATAAAGATCCTGCTAGGATCGAAAGCTCAGGCAGGATCTTTATCAAAGAAAGCTCAGGCCCCTAAAACTGAGAAATACATTATAACTTGGTATCTATGAAAATGCATATACCCACTATAATCTACTGATATCATATAGTCTACTTTAACTTGCTACTGCAGACACCATACGACTACTTTTAATTTGCGATCTACTGACAATAGCACATATTATGATTGACAACCTAGCTTACAACTCAATGTTTCAGAAGACAGGATACATTAATTCTAAATAAATTTGTAATTTGCTATCTTCTGCAGATATCATTGATGAAATAAAAGTGTAATTTACAATTGACTGAAGATAACATATACCTTATATTTTAGATAGCATAGATAACCTTGCAATAATTACTTTCTTTTGATACCTTTAGATAACCTCATAATATTTGCAATATGAAGAGGGCATATAGGAACAACAATGTAATTTGCTGTCTTCTGATGATACCATAGACTTCTTTTAATTTGCTATCTACTGAAGATAGCACATACCTCGTATCATGCAATCTATTGAAGATAGCATGGATGACCTAGCTTGGATGACCGCAATGCCTCCACCTTGACGCCCATCATTTTAACAGGTGCAATTTCACTTGACCCCAAAATTACCTTAACATTATTTACCTCACTAAGGTGGCCGTTCCCACCAAATTTCATGAACCTGCAGCAGTCTATGCATGGCGATTTGACCACGAATTACCCCAAAATGACCTTGACATTTTTGCCTTGTTTCAGTGGTCGTTCCCACAAAATTTCATGAACCTGTGACAATCTATGACGATTTGACCTTGGATGACCCAAAAATTACCTTGAAATTTTTTTCTTCCTACAGTAGTCCTTCCCACCAAATTTCATGAACCTGCAACAATATATGGCGATTTGACCCCGGATGACCCCAAATGACCTTGCAATTACGCAAATTGAAAAGCAAATCAGGTCAAGAACCTCTGGCTGTGCTACTCTCCACCAAGTTTCATCACTAACTCGTACAGATCTCCAGATAATCTGTGCACAAGGTTATTTTGCTTGATATGCATAAATTATGCAAATTAGGTACTTAATTACCATATTTTGCAAATCGAAAACCTGCTAAAATTTGGAGACCACCAATTGCCACCCCTCCACCAAATTGCATCACAATACGTCTTACCAGTGCCGAGAAATTGCACTCGCAATTTGCTCTCTACTGAAGATACTATATACTACTTTTAATTTGCTATCTACTGAAGACAGCACAGACTACCTTTCAATTTTACAATGTTATAATCATTATAGTCTGTGCTAACATTCAAGTTGAGCAAAGTGCACTATCATCAATTGTTATATATTTTGTTTCTTTTTCATGCAGCTGATGAAAACCCAATAGAGATCATAGAAAATGACTGGGAAATCATCAACTGTCCAGCAAGTACCATTATGGCTAATATACCACCTAATGAAAACAGTGTTATGGTGATGTGGAATGAACCTACTGCAGTCAGCAGGTCTGGACGCCAGACAATCAGTTCAAGTAAGAACTATTCACCTATGTCTGGGTTTCCTGTTGGAGGAACCGAGGTTATTTATCAGTTCACAGCAAGTGATGGGACACAGGATGAATGCAGATTTACCATCTTTATTTCACAAGGCTTAGGTAGGTATAGTTACTCTTAACCTAATTTAAGCCATAATATACTAGCTTTAAACAAATCAAACCTGATCTTTTTTTGGTATAATTATAATGTTTACACGTACACATGTCCTAAATTTTACCTAAATGAAAGCAAGTAAATGTGTTGTGTTTGCAGGAAAACAGAGAAATTTGAATGAATGATAATACTTAAAATCATCTATAGAGCTCCACAGTTAAATTCAATCAAGGTATTACCCAGCAAACATGAAATATTTGACAGAAAATTTTAAAAGTTGGGATATATAAAGGGTATTAATGTATTAATAACATAGAAAACAAGTTCTAACACAATGTTATTTAGTGTTGACAAAATATTTTGCCAAATTGTTTGCTAAAAAACATTTTGCAATAACATTTAAACAACATTTTAAAATTAAAAATAGCATTTTTTCATACAAAATATTTGAAAAATGTTTACATACCTTTTTTTCTTTTTTTTACTCTACAAAAGAATACAACCCTAATTTTGGAAACTCCAGAAAAAGGGTTTTTTTTCCAAATTTTTTTATATCCTTAAAAGCTTTATCAAGCAGTTTCTTCACACTTCTAAATATGTTTAAAAACAATGAAGTAGTAAACAGTAGAGAAATAATCCAATTCACACCAATAACCACTAAACAAGAGGGTGAAGACAGTAGTAGTGTAGCCAGGATTTTAGTGTGAGGGGGCAAACATTTGTCTTTTTTTTGTCTCAGTTTTAGTAAAATTTATGGGGAGCAAATCTCCCTGCCTCCCTTCTGGCTATGCCCCTGGTTGAAGAGGATGTACCATTGCAGTAACATCACAATATTTTTCTTTCAGATAACCCTCCTCCACCCATCATCGCAGTTCCTGAAGAAGCACCTGTCGTAGTTGGATGTCCCACAAATATCCAAGCCACCTTACCATCTGGAACCACAGAGGTCATAGTAGATTGGAAAGAACCACAGGCACACAGCCCAGTCAATAAACCTATCACCATCACAAAAACACATCAACCCAGTTCTGTGTTTCTGGTGACAACCTTCTACACTGTACGCTATGTTTTTACCGATTCAGATGGGCTATCCAACACTTGCAGTTTTGACATATTTCTAAGTCGTAAGTTGTCTTTTCAGTTAACCAATTCACAATTTAATCTTGTTGCATAGTGTGTGTTTGCTTGTTTGTGGGGGGGGTGTACACACTTGCGTATATATGTGGTGGGTGGGGGTGTGCGGGTGTATATGTTAACACCTTTGACCGAGAACATTTAGCACAATACACTTTACATAACTGCGGATACCCAGCAATTGTGACATCCTTGGTTCCTTTCTCCCACCAGAATATTGTAAATAGCATAAAAATACATAAGAGTGGTTCATGTTATATTTGCCTGTACGCCAGATCTTGCTTGGAGTGTAAGGCTTCAAGCGGGCCCTGGTTTAGCTCAGGCTTTCAGATGTACAAAGTCCTTGCTGTGATATGTCTGAGTTAAAGGTCCTCAGATCCTCATTTGCCAGTCAAACCAAGTATGTGTCCGGGTGGGGGTGTGTGTGTGGGGAGTGATACAAAAGTATAAGTAGTGCTTCAATTTAAAATCAGTTTAACAACAAATGTGTATGTGCAGCATTATACTTGTTTTTTGTAGAACCACAATATGATATTACAAAAATACCCAATACTTTGTAAATAGTAGGCCTAATACATACAGATCTAAAATGTTGCAAATAGCTAACAAATAATCCAAAATGAAAAAAAAAACACTTCACTTGACAAGCATGTTACTTATTGCTATTTCAAAAACAGGAGAAAGGCAAGAATACAAACTAGAAAACCTTTTGATATAACTAGAAAACTTAAGTTTTGTTGTTGACACTTGCTATACAATCACTTGGTTTCTGTTTATAGACATGCAATTTAAACAGTTTGCGAAAGTGGAATCTGCATAATATATAAACAAATACAATAGGGCAGGAATATTATCTACTTAATTGACCATGGAAACACACCCACTCATTTACTGTGTTGTTTTATTTTATTCAAAGAACATTCCAGATTTTGCTTCCAAATTAATTATTTTGTTGAAATTTTTGAAGTATGAAATTAGTCTGTGCATTTACTGCACAGACTAAAAGTTAAAACAAATTTCATTCAAATTAGTACAGAAAAGAAGGTTATTGATCATTTTTTTTTTTTGTTAGCAAAATGCTCCCATGTAAATTGCTTATGTTGGCACGCCATTAAACCTTAAAATAATCTGTCTTCAATGCAGTATACGCTGCAATTCCTTTTCCTTTGTTCACAAATAGGTCATAGAGTCCAATAATATTTGTACTATATCGTAAATGTAAATACGAATTCAATGCATAATGTAACGAAACCTACAGAAATACATAAACTGATTGAAGAGTTGTCAAAAGGTTCACCATTAAAATAAAATGAGGACACAATTATAATATATAGTGACATGGAAAACCTGCCTACTTGTTTTATTACTTTGGATCTTTTGTATTCGTAGTTAAGACTTCTTTGTGAAATTAAACTTTGTTTACTTTTGTCTCTTTATGATATGAATACAATATGTTTTAAATGTATTATGCACTCTATTTTCTCTTACTTCCATGATAATACATACATACTATTAGCCAATATTTTCCCTAGTGAATTTAATCACAAGACAATGTCATATCAAATCACTGTGATCATAACTGCATGTAAAATAATTGAATGCCAATTCTGCCTGGAACCCTGTGAAAGACCACAATGACATAAAACACAATAAATTTATAACCATTCACTCTGAGGCTGTATTTGATAAAATGTAAATGAGATACTTGGTACAAAAATTACCATTCTTAATACCCAATAGAAATTAAGAAAATTGTACATTTTTGTAAAATAAGGCCATTTTAAAGCCATAATTTATGATCTTTCTAATGATTTTGATTTGTTTTTTCCAAACCTGTTTTTTTGGCATATTTGTATCATGTTTACACACGTCTCAACTCACACTTAATCCAAAAGCTGAAAAGCAGCCCAATTTATTTTGTTTGTAGGACAACAGAGCAATTTTGAATTAATGTCTTAATTAAGTCTTTAAATCCCCAAAGTTAATAGGCCAAGATAGTTTTTGGCTTTGGCTTACTGACACTCCTTATTAATATCATTTCATCAAGTATAGGATTTGAATTAAAAATTCACGACACTTTTGGCAAGTTCTCACAAGACAAATCTCAAAATAAAGTAGGCCGCCAATGCAATTACAAGCTGATCAACTATAGAAACTACGTTTTTTGCTTGCTTGTTTGTTTGTTTACCAAGTTGTTTACAGAGGAAAGTTCTTTGAATATGACCAAGACCATTGCAACAGGTCACATGTAACAAATAATAATAGTATCGCTGGCCAGCCACACAATATCTTTCTTGACTGTAGGGTATATGTTATCATGTAGCCCAGGGGCACTCAACATAATGATAATATGGGAAGAGATACTGTGCAGCTCCCAAAGACCCCTGAATTTTGACCAAAACAGAGCATGAAGAGCCTTGATTTTGACAATTTTAGCTTTAAAAGACCCCTAAATATCACATTACTCACATTTCTGGGGTTTTTTTTCGGGCGATTGTCAACCAGAAAGCCAAAAAAGACCCTTGATTTTGACAATTTCAGCTCTAGAAGACCCCCAAATTGCCTGTTACTCACATTTCTGGGATTTTTTAAAGGTGATTTTCAGCCAGAAAGTCATGAAAGAACCTTGATTCTTTGTTTGACTGTTTGCAGCTCCAAATGACCCCCTTTTCCTGGTACACTGTGAGCTCCCAAAGACCCACCACCACAAAATTCTGGGGGAGCATATACCCACCAAAAAAGAATGATGTGCCCCCCTAGGTTATGTAGATGCATGGATGGGTGATCATATGCATCATGGTTCATCATTTGGGGAAGAAGTCATCCATACACTTTACCAATACATTTTGGACAGAGGATTGCAACAAATTTTTATGAAATTGTCTTTCTCTTTATAATGCACTGGCAACATATGCGCTGGTATTAATAGTGATTTTCTTTGTTTTGCCTCATCTTTCGGTCAAATTTAAAGGGGGCATATCTGACATGAAAACTAACATGTGTGGAAAAGAAATAAAATTCTGTTTGGAAACATATTGTTTCAATGGTAGGCCTTAATGAAAGATATAAAAAAATAGAACATTACAAGAGAATAATTTGGCAATTTTTCAGTGATTTGACCTGTGATACAGGCCAATTTTTTTTATAGGCAACTTGGCCATTTGCATCTACCCAGTTTAAATATACCTTATGTTTTTTTATATATATTCAGTTGGACCAATGAACCCAACCATACCATTTGATGACAAAATACCACCAAGAATCTACGACTGTCCTCAAGACATTGCAGCACCAACACCAGATGCTACTAGAATGGCATCTATCATATGGGTAGAACCCTATGCCACAGACAACTCTGGAGTCACACCTAAAGTCAATAAAACATACAACCCATTGGATAGGTTTGATCTAGGACAAACCACAGTCACATATACCTTTACTGATCTAAGCAGCAATAAGGCTACTTGTACTTTCACTATAACAATCACTGGTAAGTTTAATGTCTATGTACAAAAATCACCCTACTCAGCCACACCTTCAGCGATATTCAAGGAGAGTCTTGAAGTCTGATCATTAGCCATCATATAGGCATATATTAGTTTAATGGTAAATATTGAAGCAATCTGGCAAGTATAGAATATGTAACTCAAATAACCATATATAAAAACCTAAGTTAGAATTTCAAGTTGTAATTCATAATATCAGGTTTGCTGCTGGTGATCAGTGTTGGTGAACCTTTCCTGAAGAGTGGCTGATTTAGAATACTTCTATTTTGCTATATTAGGTTTGACAGGTAATTGTAGACAGGTACCTTAAGAGTTTGTAGGGACCATGTTTCAAAGATACAGTTTCTTTGCTAATTAATAAAGCTACATGTTTGCAACTTTATACAATATTTCCATGCTTAACAGATCCTTTGCATTTATCAAATAATGTATGCATAATATTTCTATTATTTTTGTGGAAACCTTCACTAAAGTATCATTAATAACAGCAGTTATCAGATGCTATGTATATCCAATTCTAAAGAGCTTAACATTGTATTATACTATGGTGGTGGAAAGTCTTACCAGAAAATAACAAAATACCTATCAAAATTATTTATAGCATCTGCAATCCACTCTCAATTCCTTTTGCTATTTAATATGAAGTCTAAGATGCATACTGAGAACAGCCAGACTCCTCTCACAACTAATAGACACAGCACAAATCCCAATGCTGAATTACTCCATGTGAACATGCTACCCTTTTCCTTTACTTGGTAGGGCTAAATCTTAGATGCTCACAGTAACCTTCATCAGCTAGTAATTTATACCAG